>NC_051179.1:178184076-178424075 GCF_013339695.2 Rhipicephalus sanguineus
CACGTGGCCATAAGTGATGTATATATGTAGGGCAGATTTTCAATAAAAAAACAGTTGTAGAGCACTCGTCGTGTCCGTGTGTCTTCCTTTAGTCCGTGTCCACTAGCGCTACCCTTCGAGCAAGATTATATAGCCGCAACAAAAGTACTGTCATGTCGTGTACTTATGTAGCCCAAGGAACCGCAGCACTTATTCGCACTTTTGGCAACTTCTGCTTATTTGAACATGACCGCGTAACGCGGCGGAAGTGCTGTCGCGGCTGTCCGTTCTACTGCTACACACTGCCTATGACCTCTTACCGTACTGTAGTCACGAAGTTTCTAATGGTGGAGAGGTGCTCGGCCTGGCGTTAGGCGTTGAGGGTATATTCACTTCTCGAGAAGGTGACTCATCTTATTTCACCCGCCTCCCGCAACGACGCTGAGCAGCGCTCCCTAGTGAGTGCAGAAATAACCGTCTTTTCTGTCCTCAAACCACATACTGCTACTATACTATCAAGATATATAAAAAACATTTCACGTTCAAGCTTAATGTAATCGACAGTTTAAAAAAAATTAGAAGGATGATTTTGTGCCTGTGATTCAAAAGGTAACAAATGAAGTCTGCCTGCCAATATAAAGGCTTAGCTAATTAAGTTAGCTGGTGTTTCATTACCGCTGCCGGCGGCGCGCGTCCGCAATCACCGTATGGCTGGACGGGGAAACACACAACATACATGAGACGAGCATGATCCTTATGCCATGGACGAGATGAGAAAGTGTGAATACGAAAGTAAAAACTCGGTGCAGGAAAGCGAGATATGACATTCTCAGCCTAGAGATTTCTTTCGGGTTTCTAAGTCACAGTTCTTCGTTAAGGAAAGATATATGGCACCACAAAGTAAGTGCGACTTATAGAAGGACAACAAGGCCACACAGTAAACGGCTGTCTTCGGACTTTCTATGTGTCTCGGTTGATAGAATGACAGAAATTTGGTCGTTCTACTTGCCACCGTTGCCTATTTAATTTTATTGGATCGGGGAAACTATCATGGTTGCTACAAGAGTTGAAAAATTCATTCGTGAGAAATCCATGCGGCGTGATAACAGTCACAGGCTGCAATTACGAAAGTGAATTCATGCTGTGGTAAAGTCACGTGCACTCTGCCGAAATATAAAACTCTAGTTCAAATGTCCGTCACCAGATCTTCTAAAAAAACGTGTTGATGTCGATGTTAATACAGTCTACTGCCAGAGAAAGGTCAAGAATCGAGCGCAAAAAAGGAAGTTGGCGAGAAGACGCAAAGAATAGGGCCAAAACACTGCAGTACATGGTGTGTCACTACTCACGCTGACCAAGCTTTACACAAAACCCAATATAAAGCTTGCGCTATGAACTCAGCAACCAGGCCTATCTGCCATATTTTCTTGTAATAAACGGTGCTGTCAGAAAACGGTGTCTGTATGTAAAGGTAGAAGCTACATTTTAATCTTGAATGGACACAACGTGTAGGTCGATGTCTTTCCTTCGACTGTGCTGCTTATTGTGGCCAGCACTTTCAGCACCCGGTGGATCATCGAGCCGGGCTTCCCGAGTGGTATCGGCTCAGCATCATCCGCGGGCCCAACAGAAGAGCGAGACGGGCGGGAGGGCGCAGTCCTTTCAATTCCACACCATCCGCGTGGAGGACGTGAGCGGCCCTCTTTTCTCATGGTTGGATGCTTCTCCATCTGCCGGCGGCCCTCCTCGAGCACGTGGCGTTCGCCTCAGCAGTGTCGCTGCTGTCGTCCTCACGCGGTGCCCCGAATAACGCAGCCCTTGGCAAAAAGTCGGGCTCTGGACGTGTGTAGTCCAGGTGGCGAAAATTACTTGCCGCGCACAACGCTGCCATTAGCAGCAATAGCTGTGCTAGCGTATCTCACAGTCTCACTCTGCATGCCAACACCTATCGACGTTTTCGCTAGTTCACTTTTCTGAGGTTCACCCTGCGCTAGGTACACCGCCACCACTGCGAAATCCCACAAGCTTCATTTCGTACAAAAGATGGCTGTATTAACATGTAAGCGCTAACACCACAATAAACGTCGATACGGCTATAGTATAGCGCTCCTGTCATGGTGCCCTCGTCTTCCGCCTGTATTGCGCGTTTGTGTCCGCTGTAGGCACAGCTGCCAAAGCCAGCGGGTGCTCTAAGTATGAGCACAGTTAACACAGATTTGTGAGCAGAACAAGTTGGTGCAATCTTCGGACTAATATCAGCACACGTACAACAAAAACGAAAGGCCAGTGGATCCCGCGTAGTTTTTAATCGATTTTGCAGTCAGCGGAGCAGCTGCGTGTGACGCCCTTTTTTTTTTTTTGCTTTTGATCCAAGTCTTGCGATGTGCATCTACGTTAATTCAGTAGTTATGTGAATATCGTGGGCTTACCAAGAACGTCGACTGCACTGGCGCGTAAACTGTAGCTTATTGTTCAAAGAAACTGAGAGCGCTGGAACAAGGACGACACACGAGGTAGAACCATACAACACGAGCGACAGAGGACGTTCTACCTCGTCTGTCGTCCTTTCTCCCACGCTGTCAGTTCTTTGAAACAACTATGAATCACCAGCTAGCCCACCTATCCACCCTTCTGAAGTGTAGGTTATAGACCGGCGTAAACGTTGGCACTCACGCTACAGCACAGAAGTCCCTATTATCGAAACGTTAGCGTATTGCTGCGGGTACAAGCAAACGCTAGCGTACAGCTTGCTGAGTCATAGGAGTATGTGGTGAGGCGTCGGAACTCGCAAGCTCAAGTTGTGTTTACAGTCTCACGCCTCCGCACCCGCACGTAACATAAACTCTGTGCCGTGAACCTTACTTTGTGTATCATTCTTACACTGTGCTTTTGTGTATGCGTAAGACAATGTCTGGTGTACGCTTTGCCTCTTCTCTCTTTCCATCCCCCTCTGGCGGTGGCGGCCCACGCTCACGTGCCGCCGCAGCTCAGAAGACGGAGAATAAACGACCATACCGCACGGACGTCTCGTCTCGCAGTCAGTCCATCCGCCGCATACTCTCTACAAGTACATAATGTTCAAGATAATTGTTTGTTGGGCGAGTTCATACTTTGTTACACTCAAAAAAAGCCAGAAGAAGGCGGAAACAGGAAAAAAAAGGCCGAGAGTTAGAAAACCAGAGGCAGTGACACAGATGTGGCCACTAACAACTGAAGTTTATTATAAAAGGAAAACCCCGCCTCTCAAGTCAGTACCGGACATGCGCAAAAGTACCCTATTAAACCACCTCTGTTCGTCTAATTTCCGTACGTCACCGCTGTTCAAGAAATTGACACGTTATGCTTGGTCAAAATCGTCGAAGGGAGCGCTTACACATTTTCCATGGTCAAGTTTCCAAATGCGGTACCCATCAATAAATTCTCTTTCATGCTGCGTCTTCGCCTTACCCACAACTGATACGCTGCTAAACAAGGGAGTGGAACCGCACTACTTGCAATGTAAGGAAGTTTATCACCAGTACCAGAGGGTAAAATATTCGTATGTTCCCCGCAAATGAATATGAATGCATCGCCCCAGTTTGTCCAATGCATTCCTGATCAAAGTAAGCGGTATACTATGCACATGTGTCACATGTGCTGTATGCATGTTTGGTATCGCATGCCATCTTTGCGTACCGTGCTGTAAAACCTTTACAGACTTGCGATTGCAAGGTGCAGAACATCCCCACCTGATATCGTTTCACGCGGAGCTGTTTATGCTCAGTCGTGAAGAAAAACTATCATCATCGTGAACTGCGTGCGCTGTTCTCGTAGAACACGGGCGCCGATTTGTCCGGCGTAGGATGCAATAACTCAGATGGGCGAGAACAGAGAGAGCGAAAGGAAGAGGTAGAAAGAAGCGAAAAGAAAGAAAAGGAAGAACAGGACCAACAAAAAAAAAAAGAAAATATACAGAGAGAGAAAAAAATACAAAGAAACAAACCAATAAAGAGAGAGAAAGAACAGATAGCAAGACAGAATGAGAAAGAGAGAGAATCAAACAAAGAGAGAGAACGAACTAGAGAGGGAGAGAAAGAAATAGAAAGAAAGAGGAAGAAGGAGGAAGAAAACATACCATAGTCACGTATAGTATAGTAGAGCAAGGAGGTGGAAAGGGAAGGGAAAGATAAGTGAAGCATAGCATGCCTATGTATAGTATTTATCAAGGGGGGGACGTGAAGGTGAGGAAGAGGAGAAAGGGTGCACCATGGCATAGCCATGCATACTGCAGTATAACAAGAAGTGGGAAAAGGAACTGAGGGTGAGGGGGAAGGAATGGAGGAGGGGAGCGCCACCAGCTTTGCTGTTTCCCCAGTCTTCCCACCACTAGTGCGTAGCTGCGGCAATTTTTTGGTAGCAACTTTTTCAACCTCTCTGAAAAAGCGGGGGACGCTGAGCTTCGCCTCAAGAGTGGGACCCGATGGCGTAATTGGGCCCCGTTCATACCACCTCTCAATGGTAGCCTCGGTTTGCTACTCGGTGAACACCTCAACCATTTCGCATGGAACGGAACGTCTATGCGAGTAGTAGTAGTGGCCCTTGAAACCGTGGCACACACTACACAGGGATATTTGTAATATTGGCGGTTTAAAATTATCCTCGAATGCTACTGCAAGTACATTTGCGAAGTGCCCCTACGCCATACTTCCTTTTGCGAATCGGCGAAGTACCCCCTACGCGGCCGTAAGCCAACACGCGAACCTGGCAGCTGCTCACTTTGTTGTGCTTTTGCTGATCATGATGATTATGTCTGGGCGCACTAGTAGCCCAACTTGTTGCGGCAATGTTTACGCAACATCTGCTATGTGGCGGAACGTTGCTCAACCTTAGACAAATTGCGGCAACATGTGCGTATGTTATATGAAATCGTAAAGCATTTGCAAATGTTCGAACAACGTTGTGAGGCAACGTTGGCGCGAATGTTGCCTCGATAATGTACCCATGTTATGACTTTTTTTTTCGTTGTTTCCAAAATGCGCTTATTTAAAAGGGAGGAATAAAAAAACGGCTTTACTTTTTTGCAACGTTACAACCAACGACTTTGCGAGGTCATTTCCAGGCCGCTGGGATGATGGCTTCTCCCAACACGGTGCGCGCGGTGGGTAATGCCATAGAGTTTGCATGGGTAATGCCCCATGCGCCCGCCCGCCCCCGTGTTCTCTCCCATTTTACTCTGCGCGCTACGCTCAAGCAGCTCAAGTGGAGAGGCCTCCGAGATTCGGTGCGTGAAGCATACGTCATGCTTCGAACGTCTCAAAGGACATCTGTAAATTGTAAACTAGATATAACAGCGTGTCCTTCACGTAAAATACTTAATAAATTGAACTTCAAACTGTACACTTTCCTGAAAGAATAATTTTTTTAGAAAGGAAACGCAGTATTTGGCTGGGAGGAAGCACCATCGTCGCCGTCATTAGTAGAGACCGGATTTGAGGCAAGTGCCTATTTTGTTCCTTGCACTCCAATCGTGCCATTTTGATATACGAGCATGAATTAGAGGTTCAGAAAAGTTTTTATAGTGTTTTATAGCGCCTATAAATGCGTATCTTTGGCGTTTGTGCCTAAACGCTTACAAATGCCTATAAATGCAATTTTCAAGATTGGAGCTTATATGAAATACTACTTATCCTCAAGTTTCGCTCCCGGGTGCAGTTTGAGACCGTTATTTATGTTACCGTGAAAGCTTGACTGTTCGGAACTATGGGGTTCGACGTAATCCTCTAGTTCAACCAACACTCCCGCAACAACCGCTAGCAGCAGTGAAGTGGGACACGCCGGCGAGCATTCTCCCACCGCGCTGACATGGCGCGAGCGGTTGGCGAATGCAAAACCGCGGAGGGCCCGTCAGCGGAAAGGAAAGTGAAGAGCAAAACAGAAAGAAAAATGTGATGTGCACGGGCTTTTCTTTTGTTTGTAATTTACGTTTTAAAAGTGTTCACTGCAGTAGCGTAGCTAGAAATGTTTTTGGGGGGAGGGGGGGGGGTCAATTATACGTTATGTATGTTTGTGCGTGCGTCTGTATGTGTGCGTGTATATATAAATATGCAAAACTGAATAGTTTCGGGAGCCCCCTCCGCCTGACTACGCCAGTGGTTCACTGTCAGGGGAGAAATTGGCTACGAGGTGCGACCCGGCCGATAGGAGGAATCTCTCCCTTCAGGTCTTTTAGCGATCTGGCTATCTGCTCCTGCTCTGCCCTTCTCGGCCATGCCGAAAAGACACCCATGAGTACAGTGGTACCATGAGTGTGTTTGGTTCGACATTGGACACTTGACTCTCTGTGCAGAACATGGGAGAGACCGTGTTTTGCTGACTGTGCGGGACAAAGCACCATTGCACAACTATGTTCAACTGCTGGCGCTATTGTGCCATCTTAAGCAATAACGTTTTGTTTTCCTATCGTTGATAGGGGTCGCACACCGCCTTCGTCTGAAGTTTTTTGCATTTCTGTGATAATATATTGTGCCTATATTTTACAATATTTTAGGCCTAGAACGTTGTTCTGCCTGCCTATTTTTGGCGCCTAAAACGACCTCTTTTAATGCCTAAAAATTCGGCCTCTTGTCATTAGCTACGGAGCGGACGGGCGGGAGATGTTCTCTGGGGCGGGTTTGGCGAGCTTTCCGCGTTGTGCATAGATGTTCTCTGGTTGTGCGACTCCGCATGTGCTGCGCATTCGCACGTGCTCCGTATGCGCTGCGTATCGTATTCGCCATTCCAGGTAGATACGGATCGCTTCGGCGTTGGAATCGAACCATGTGCAGTTATGGCAGCGGCGTCTTTTAAAGAAGGTGGCGGGAACATCACTGGCGTGAGTGCACTCGCATTATTTCCTGTATGTTTTATGAATCCTTTGTGTGATTTTGCCGTGCACCTTGCTTGCTTGCTTGATCCTCTTCTAGTGGCTCTTACCACAAAGGGGATTGGCCATGAAACCGGCGGTAAACATTACATGGAAATTTAAAATTTAGGCAAAAGTAATTGAATTAATCGGACTACAAGCGAGTATTGAAAATAAAATAGAATCTTTGGGTTATGTGCCAATAGAATGAGAAAAGAACCGTAATATCGAAAATAATCAATTAGAGAAAAGAATTATAAAATACCAAATTGCAATAGGAAATAACTTAATAAGGAACTCTTCTTGCGTCTCGAAGAAATTCGCAGACAGCTATGCAAACGTTCCTGTTGCTGTGGCCCAGAGAAGACGCCCCAAGGGAATGATATTTGCAGAATCTAGAGGAATGTTCAAATTTCTGAATAATATTCGAAATGTTTTTTCCTGTGACTAGAGAAACGACGGCAATGTATTAAAAAGTGATCAATGTTTTCAGGCTCTTGACATAAAAAGCAAAGAGGGGACGGAACCAGACCAGCCCTGTGTAAATAAAAATTTAGAGGAGGAATACGGCATCGAAGTTTAGTAAGGGACACCTCCAATTTACGAGAGGGACACCATTTATTGTTCCAAGGAAAAGAAAGGTGACCATATTCTTGCTGTGGTAATCTTGCTTTCATGGAGTCCTGATGTAATGCGTATTTTCGGAATCTAGATGCAGTAATAAAGTCTGTATCTGGCACAATGTACATTGCAGGACCATCTAGGGACCACCGCGCGAGAACATCCGCCATCTCGTTTAAAAATATGCCACGGTGGCCTGGCACCCATACCAACCGCACTGTGCTTAAGTTTTTAGGAATTAATGACATGAACACATTTGAGGAGGAGGACTCGGGCGGAGAAGCTGAAGTGAGAGCACTACAGACAGATTTCGAATCAGTGACTATTACAGCTGACGACTCATTTGCTGAAAGCTTGCGAAGGGCTAAAAGAATTGCTAAGAGCTCTGCTTCAAATATTGGAGTATAATCCGGGAGCCGCAGTGAGAATGACCAAGATAAAGCCTCTGAGAAAATACCTACTCCCGCTTTCTCTTCACGCATGGATGCATCAGTAGCAATTACGTTAAAAATTCCCAACTGACCTAAATGGTCTTCTAGCAAGCCTTTCACATATCTAGAGGGAAGAAATTTAGAATTGGATGGGAATATATCATCGAATTCAATTTTTGCCTTAGCCAATGAGTAATCGTTTGAAACAATGTTGCGTATATTCACCTGTAAAGGATCTAGCTGCTCCTGCACAAACAAAACTTGCGGCTTATGTATCCGAGACCATGGCTCATTAAAAAATGCTCTCGATTCAGAAATGAATACAAACTGTAAACGTCTTAGAGAAGATGCATAAATTTTTAAATACGTGTTGACCGTAAGAATGCGGAATCTGCAAGTCAGAGTAGGTACTCGGGCTTCTTGATATAGAACACTGTTCGCTGTAAATTTCGGAACCCCTAGACAACTACGAAGAGCCTCGCGCTCTAAAAGAACCAGGGGATTAATTTTGTATGCTGGCCCCCCAGAGAATAACACGCAACCAAATTCTAGAATCGGGCGAACATACATACGGTAAATCATAAGGAGATTGTCCCTGCGTAACCCAGTGGGGTGACGACCAAGTTTACGAAGCATTCCAATATTGCGAGTAGCCTTCGATTTAATATGCTCAATGTGATGTAGCCAAGTTAGTTTTTTCGTCATAAAACACCCCCAAATACTTAACGCAGTCTTTTGGGGAATTATTTCTTGACGGTACTGTAGTGAAATGCTAATTGGAGCATTCAAAGGAAAAACAATAACGGAACATTTACTGACGTTTAGTGTCATTCGTATCTGTTCAAACCATAACTCTAAAGTTCCTAAATATGATTGTAGTGTAGCATGCAATGACTGAATATCACACGCAGAAGAGAAAAACGCGATGTCATCTGCATATACATACAGATGAACGTTAGTCTTCATAGGAACTGAACTTAATAGAACATTAAATAAAACAGGAGAAAGAACGGAACCTTGAGGGACTCCTCTGGACTGACTATATTTTGGGGAAGATAAGCCACGCTGGGAACAGTAAAATTTTCTATCCTTTAAAAACTCATACAGCCAATTAATAATATATTGCGGGAAGTTCAAGTTTGTTAGACAGTTGAGCAAGGTAGCATGTTCTACACTGTCGTATGCCTTAGCCAAATCTAATGTTACCAATGCTGAATATTGCCGCCTGTGCCGAGCGAGCTTAATCCGTCCCTCTAAATCTACATGTGCAAACCATATAGAATATCCTGGTCTAAAGCCTATCTGACATGGGCTCAGAATTGAGTTAGCTGCTATAAATTTGTTTATCCTATTGTACACAACTCTTTCAATTAATTTAATAACATGTGAAGTTAGTGCGATAGGTCTGATATTATCAATATGTACCCCTCCTCCTTGTTTTTTGAGCAGTGGAATTATTTTTGCAGTTCCCCAATCTGGAGGAACCCAGCCATTCTTGAGTGAGTAATTGACAAGATTGAGAAGGTCCTGGGAAGACACCTCAAATAGCAATTTTAACATACCTGTTGAAATGCCATCTGGCCCTGGAGCTGAATTGGGAAGAGTGTGAACAACACTTGCAAGTTCTTCTATAGCTACTCGCTCGAAATCATTCACACAAGAAGGTTTGGGGAAAACGGATTGCAGTTGAGAGGTGAAGCGCTTTTGTAAGCCTAGTGCGATGCCATCTAATAAGTCAGCCAATTCTGATGTAGAGAGAACAACGGATTCAATGTTTATGGGCGAAGGGATAATTTTGCGCGACCTAAGAAATCGAAAAAGGGCTTTCTTGTTCCTACTCTTTGAGAGAAAAGCATAACGGTTTTCATCATACTTAGCTTTCACCATGGAAACAGTTCTCTTAAACATCGCTTTGGCGAATTTATAGTTACTCCAATTAGTAGGGCACTGGTTGTGGAGAAGTTTTTTCCATGCGGCCTTTCTACGCCTGTACTCTCGTTCACACTCTGAATCCCACCAACCACTCACAGGTCTTTCTTTTGCTGAGGTTACCGTAAACTGCGATTTCTTCATAGTGCATTTTAAAACCGAACACAGACTCATAGCTTTAATATCACTATCGGAATTGGTCAGAGAGGACAAAGCTGACTGTAGGCAAGTTTTAAATTTGGAATAGTTAACAAAACTGTGAGTTGGGATATCCAATGGGACCAAGGAGTAATTAATATCAATCACTATTGGGCAGTGATCACTATTAGTTGCAGTATTCGCTACAGACCAAGAAGAGATAAGAAGGGTTGAGCTAGCGAATGATAAGTCTAAAACAGATCTTGAAGTACCTCTTACAAAAGTAGGAACTTTGGAATTGAGACATGTATAGTTGTTTTTACAGATCCAGTTCCACAAAATTTTTCCTGATGCGTCTGTGCGATACCCCCAAGATACGTGGTGCGAATTAAAGTCACCCGCTAATAACGTATTCGGTCTACAGAGACTCTGAGCGGAGTCAAGAATACGTTCATCTTTTACGCCAATCGGAAAGTAGCTGTTCACAAGAGTGATTGGACCCGATCCTGGAGTTTCAATTTCTAATACTAAAACTTCGTGATCACTTGACATTGTCTGGAAAACAACTTTCGCTCTATGACAAAATTTTGATGCGATGAAAAACGCTATTCCTCCACCTCGTGAATTCCTGTCTAGCCGGAAACATTTATAATTTGGTAGATGAAACGTTTGACCTGAAGACAACCAAGTTTCTTGTAATAAAATAACGTCCGGAGAATTCTGAGAAATAAGGTATAATAAATCGGTGACAGCAGAAAGTATAGAATGGCAATTCCACTGAAGGACTCTAAGACACCCTATTGTGATGGCAGACAAGCAGTCGCAACTGCTTGATCCAAAATACTATCTTTTAAAAAATCATTTCTGGTCAAAGACTCCTTCACACTTTTCTTGGATTTAGGAGAAGAACTGTGCTTCTTGTGAGTTGGAGATATGGTGCGTTTAAGCATCCGGGCATCCATGTCTACATCCTGAATACTCTGAGAGCCGGAATCGGACAGACATTCTTGATCAGACATTCGTGAGTTAGAAGCTTGCTTGACATTAATACTAGAAATACCTGATAGAGACCCAAGTGAAGACTTATTTATTACCAAAGGATTCTGAACGCTCTTGGCTAACTGCTCCGAAATGCCAGATAACTGCGCCGAAATCACTTGAGCCAATGTCTCTGATATGTTTAGCAGAAGTTTTTCTAGGGACTTTTCCACTACTTTCTCAACAATAGAAGAAATTGACTGAGTAAGTGATGCATCCATATTGAAAGACTGACGGGCTGTAACGCCTGCATATCCTTGTGTTCTACTCTGAATCTCGGCAAGAGCTTCTCTGCGCGAGCATCGCCTTCTCTCAATGATGTCAAGGACCTGCATTTCTTTAGCCTTCGCAGGACAATCGGAGTGATCCGCTGTGCGAGTGGCTTGGCATAAGCAGCAGGATTCATTAGTTGAGGTGCAATCATCAGCACTGTGTTCAGCTCCACATTTACGACATCGTACATTTGATCGACAACCGTTCGCACTATGACCATAGCGCCAGCATTTACCACATTGGAGAGGTCGAGGAGCAAGGGGTTCAACTCTGTAGATTAATGGCCATGCTTTAATTTCTGATGGACGCGATGTCCCTGCAAATGTGGCGATAACTGACTCGGTTGGAATCCTAACATTGTTCACTTGCCTGTTACACCGATAAACGGAAACTGCACCTGCCTCTGAAAAAACATCCAAGATTTCCGCCGGGCTAAGGCTGGCGTCGACTCCACGGATTAGGCCTTTGCTGCAAGCAAGGTGGGGTGGAATGAAACAGCTCACCGGTAGTGAAGCAAAAGACGAGCACTTTAGAAGGTCCTGAAGACAGGCCTGGTCTGGGGAGCAGCAGAGAATGCCGCCACGTCCGAACTGTCGGACCTCAGTGATCTGCAGATAATGAGGGGTCACCTTGTGAAGCTCAGATTGGATGGCCTTGGGGTTCTTCATGCGAATAACTCCACCATTCGTAGGAACCAGAGCAACAGGAACGGCACTGATGCCTCCACGCAAGAAGAGGTCCAATGGTACATCCTGAGAGAGGATGAAGTGCCGTACCGACAGAAGCAGAGGAGATTAATGGCTTCAATACGAAGAGAAATTGAAAGTTGCCATTTAGGCGGTCAATCGAGCAACGACGGTGCTTCTCGAGTGAGCCTAACAGGGCGTCTCCGATTTCTGTGCTAATCCATCATTATGAAAGCCTTGGTGGCACCTCTGTCAGTATTGAATAATCATTCCCCATTACTGACTATCATGGTGACTCGGCGAGCAGCAGTGATTTTTCTGATTATTCTGTTGGTAGAGCAAGCGCTTTTGTGCGTGAGCTTAAATTTCGGGTTGAGCAGCCTTAGCCAGAGATGTTAGAGGAGAGCATGGTCAGTTACAATGAAATCACTAAGTATTATATATTGGCGAGGGCTCGGTATCCCCCTGCCCACCCGAGACTCAATAAGACACAGATGGTGGTCTGGCGCCTTCTCCAAACCAACACTTACCCGAATCCGGTGGCCTACAGCTGTTATTACCCCGACCAATACGATGGCAAATGCCAGCTATGCAGGGAACGGGCGAATCTGCGACACATTCTGTGGGCTTGCCCTCAGGCGTCCCTACAGGGTCGCAATATAAATAATGATGAGCAGTGGGAGGCCTTACTACTAAGCTTGGATCCGGAAGAGCAACTCTGGGCCGTCCAGCTGGCCGAAAACGCCGCCAGGACCCAAGGGCTACTGGCCGCCGTTGACCTGTTCCCCAAACCGCTGGACCCAATAAAGTTATTTCTCTCTCTCTCTCTCGGGTGCAAGAAAGCTGTTCAGCAGAGTATAATTTGGTGAGAGTGACGACGTGTCTGTAGTGCCTTCGAGTTCGATTATCGCAAAGCGGCGGCTGCCATAAAGTGTTTCGATAGGTAATCGCATAACTGGGAAATCTAAAAGTTCCGGGTGTTATGGACGTGCGGTAAGCAGCTTGCAGCATTTTAATTCTTTAGCTTATTAAATATCTACACAACGATGCAGTACTGCAGAAATGAAACATTAATTTGTTTTTTTAATATTTTACTAGGCTGCGTGTTCAAAAGCTCACGAACAAAATATGGCAGCTTCACGCTAGTGGTGCTAAGCCTGAAGAAAGAGTGAAGCTGGACGGCCTTCTTTAATTGTTTCTCTTTCTCTCTATTTACTGCACCTCGTTTCTGTATATGTTTCTTCATATTTCTTTCTCTATCTCACTGTTTCTTTTCCGCTCTATTTATCGCTTCCGCTTTCACTCTTTGTTTATATTTCTCCTTCTGTCTTGCTCTCTGATTTTTCTGTCTCTTTTTGTGTCTGTTTCTCTCTCTGTCAACCTCTTTCTCTGTCTTTCTACCTTTTCTGTGTCTTTATTCCATTTATTTCTTTCTATCTTTTCCTTTCTGTCGCTTTCTTTGTCTCTATTGTTCTCTCTTTCTTTCTCTCACTCTTTCAAGTGTTCCTTTTCGTTTAACGCTCGCACCTGCTGTACTCGATAGTGGTGCTTGCCCAATTCACGTGGTGCGTAGCCGCCCGAGGTGTTTTGTTTGCGTAGGACAGATTATGGCTGGCTTAAACAGCTCTGCGGTTAAAAAAGTAAATTATTTTTTCTTTTATAGTTATTCATGGTGATGCATTCTGTGCAAGTCCACAATTCATCGGGAGAACTATTTTTTATACTTACATTTAGGACTTTACTCATGAACTTCTGACTGCTACATTCTAAAGAGGCATTCACAGCTGGCATAAAAAACTTGCTCAGCTATGAATTGACCTCCTTTCTCCATATTGTCACAGCTCCCGCCTTGAATTTTCTGTGGTACAATTTGCTTCTTTGGGCATTGCTTAACATCTCCTACTTACATACATTCTGATTTGTGATTCATGTTCACTTTATCTGCTTTTAGACAGCTACGAAGCAGCCCATCAAAAAGAACAGCAGGCGGCGATGACTTCCACCTGGCATCTGTGGCTGAAGAATGAGCACCATATAGGAAGAGAAGAAGGCCGCAGCGTCTGCACTAACTACATGAAAGCGCTGATGACTCGCTTTACACGGCAGCTGATGAGCGCCCTTCTGTGCACCGCAGTCCGCAATATGTATCAAGCCCACCCCCTCCCAAATTGCCCAAGAACGCTTCAGTTTTGCTGCCTGCACCAGCGGCCACACATGCATCAAGCGCCACATCTACTTCAATTCTTTCAGAGGATTCCAGATCAGCACTTCACAGACGGGGCCAGAGCCATGTAGCTTGTAAGAGAACCTTCAGTGCTCTTGGAACGTAATTTACACTTCTTTTGCGTCAGTCTCACTTGGAGTTCAGGCTTTTTAACACATCCCTTTGTGTGTGGTCTGATGTATGCTTCAATCAGCACGCCAACACCCACTATTCACAATTTAACTCGACACGTGACCTGAGTGGAAAAATGAATTTTTTTCATGTGTCCATTTGAACGAGCTGTAGTACTTTATTCTTTGCATTTTTTCAGCAGTGCATGAAAAGGTTTTGAAAGCCCTAAACGAAACCAAAGTCGAGCGGGGTGCCCAAATGAAACGTATCCAGAGCCTTGAAAGTGCCATGGATCTTTAGCAGAGACCGTCTGAAGGGCTCAGCTCCGTGCTGGATTTGCTTCCCCTTACAACACAGTCAGGTCTGCAGGAGCTTGAGCGGCTACTCCGAGATGACTCCAACAGAGAAGGACTGACAGGTGCCAAAGCAGATAAATGTTCATCCTTTTCGTGTATCATGAAGAAGCACTGTTCATTTTCATGCATGCAATTTCTCATTTCGAGGAACGCATGCATGCTATTTCCCGAGATAATAAAATCGAAGGCATTGGTCAGAGCCCTTTTTCAGTTCATATATGAGGGTAAGGAGCAGGTTGATATGTGGTTAAGCAGCGTATGCTTCTGTTTCAAACTGCCTACCTCTCACAAATCGGTGGAGCCTCTCTGCCAGATGATGTGCGCCACATGCATGAAGGAAATTCTTGCCGGAGATTTCTCGTTGACAGGGCGAGAAAGAGCTTCTTCGTTAAATTACTTTATGGATACTTGGGACTGTAAATACTGAAAAGTGGCCATGTTCACGACAATCAACAATCTACAGCAAATATCTTCATGGCGTACAAAAAAAGGACGTGCTGCAAGCTGCCCAACATGTGCCATATTTTTGATGTCATACAAGCAGTTGCCTCAGTAATTGGTGTGACTTTTATTTATTTTATGTTTTCTGTGTGCCCATAGCTTAGCCTCAGCTTTGCTGTAATATCAAGTTCGTTATGAGCCTGGCATTGTCGGTATTATACTATATCAGGTGCTGAAAAAACCTATATGGTTTCATAGAGGATCCGTATGGTTTTATACAGGACTAAATATAGGAATTGTATAGGACCGTGTGGGGGTATATCCAAATGGGACCTAAACAGGACCCATATGGCGGTATATAGGACGCAAGTAGGACCTACAGAGGACCCATATGGCGGTATATAGGACTCAAATAGGACCTCCAGAGGACCCATATGGCGGTTATAGGATACAAATAGGGCCTCCCAGGACCTATATGGCGGCATATAGGATCAACACAGGAATTGTTTTCTTTCATCCGCTCTCATTCAAACCTCTCACAGTCTCTTCCTGATCAATAGTTCGCCTTTTTATCTTTGTAAGTGGCAGGACAGCACTTAATTCTCAATATTATCTTTCAAATTCCCTTTCATCTCAATCTAGCTCTCGAACCAGCTGGCTTTTTTTTTATCTTGACAAGTGGCAGTGCAGCACATAATCATCCGCTTTCATCTACACCTCTTACAACATCTTTTTGCACGCGCACCCCTTACAAAAATGCACTTTGCGTGTCAATTGACCCCGAACCGAGGCCTTTTTGACTCAATAGCTCGTCAGTTAAACGGCAGCTTCTAATGAGTGCCCTCAATAAACATTGAATTGACATTAGGTTTGAAATATTCAGTTGACTCTCACTTATTTTAATTGACATACATTAAGAAAGTTTTAATTGACCCACGGTCACTACACATTTAATTGACCTAGTATTGAGCGCTCTCAATGAGGGATGTTGACACCTCTTCTGGGGTAGAATTCAGAAAACTTGTGTGTGTGTGTGTGTGTGTGTGTGTGTGTGTGTGTGTGTGTGTGTGTGTGTGTGTGTGTGTGTGTGTGTGTGTGTGTGTGTGTGTGTGTGTGTGTGTGTGTGTGTGTGTGTGTGTGTGTGTGTGTGTGTGTGTGTGTGTGTGTGTGTGTGTGTGTGTGTGCGCGCGCGCGCGTGTGTGTGTCATATGGCCAGCACCACTATTGGCTGCAGTTTTCTCTTACGCATATTTTTCCGTTTTTCTGTAAGACACGTTCGTTAATAAGGGTCCTGAATTAGGCATAAACCAAACTTGAGCATACAGTTACAGCACTCAGTGGAGCAGCATTGTATTACATAAAACTGCATTCAAGCATATGCTTTCAGGCACTGACTGTGCGGCGCACGTGTTTCTGAACTGTGTGGACGGATCGTGTCGCGGTCAAGTGCGACACGTGCATTTGCTTAAATGATGCGCTAAAATGCTGCCTTCCAAAATTAGCAAAAATACCCTTGATTCAATGTTTATCGGAATGTGTGTTCAATGCTTTGACAGGCAGTGTCTTTATTATTATTATTTTATTACTATTTATTCATGAGAAGTACGATAAAAATGGGGATAAAACACGTCGTGGTAGCCGGCTTAGGCGAACAGAATGCGGATTTGACGAACGCGTCTTTCAACGGTCGTGCATTTTTAAGCTGCTCTCCCCCGTGGGGGGAAAAGGCGCGCCCTATTGTTCCGAAACTCGCCTGTCTGGTAAGTCGCGGGCGGTAGTCTTTGCACGTGGCGAGACCATGAGGGGCGAAGAATTCTGAGAACGCACGTCGCCAACTTTCGTTGCACAGGTGCAAGGAGGCCCGTCTACTGTTGCGATCAAGAAAATAACGCGAGAAAAGATCAATTTGTATTTTATAGGGTGCTAATATTGCGCCGTGAAAACTTGATAGTTGACAAATAAGCTTCGCAGAAGTTATTGGCAGTTACACCAGTGTAAATTTCTGACGGTCACTTTAGTTCTTGTTGTGTATCCCTCCGCGCCGCACTTTCTTCTTCAGAATTGCTCACCAGCGTCACGAGTGCGGATCGTGTTCGTCACTTGCGATCTCTCTTGCTCTGATTTCGTGGACATCGAGTGCCGCGATGTGCACAGGCTATCAGCGAAAGAGTGAAGAACATACTTCGCTCATGTGCTGCAATTGTGGCCGTACATGGAAGTTTGTTTCGGCGGAACGGTTGTTCACCAGACCCAGCATCGCAACTTTCCTGCGGAAAAATGGACACCTCAGCCTACATGCAAGACTCCATCGCAGCTTCCCTTCTGCAAAGCTGCAGAGACAGATACCGTCACCATGATGTGCCATCAACATTTTCTGTATTTGCTGGATCTCCAAACCACGCGCCTCTGTTGATTATCTTTGAAGGTAAGTTTATCATTTTCAATGTCTTCGTACGTTCTACTCGAAAGTCATGAAAACTGAAAAAAAAAAGTATTGTGCGTTGGATGTTGTATCAGTATGCAACTACGTAACTATTGTGGTTTACATTATTAAACCGTCCTCTTCTAGCTATTTTATTTTTTATGACAAGATTTTCCTTTTTTTTTGTATTTCTTACAGGCAGGCATTGCCCTGGTTATTCGGAAAGAGGCGCTACGCCAACTAAATGATGGCATTCGTCCCTATTGGAGATTTCGTAAAAATAAATATAGATGTTAACAGATCTGTGTTTTCCATTTTGACTTGAACACTTTACAGAACACCGAAGGTCCGCTGCAACTTACACAATCAAGAAATCACAGCATCTGCATCACTGTGCATGTGCGTGTATGGTGCCATTCATGTGAATTGTGTGCCCGTGTACTAATTTGCGACTTCTCTCCCAGTTTTAAAGACTATAGTCTTTCTTGGGGAACTTCAACGCAGAAATTTTGGTCTGTCTTTCTGTCTGCCTTTCTGTTTGTCGGCACCTCCCTCGATTCAACTACTCGGCCAAAGCTGAACCACCTGCACAAGGGCCAGCCATCGTGAACGGCTCACTAGGTTCATACTTGTGTACATGGTTGATCAAAAAGCAAACATTACGCATATCTGAGGCGCGACATCACTAGGTAATTATTAGGTGGTGTGTTCCTTTAATAGAAAATACATAGATACGTAATTCTAGACACCCTAGTTTCTTAAGCTGCGCTGAAAATGCGACTGCGCCGAAACTTGGCTTCCTCCGTGCCCTCTGCGCGAGCTCATTGTTGTGTTTCGGTTTCAGTTCAGTATTGCACTGTACGAGTGCCATGGGGCGCCGCTCTGGCATTCCTGCTTTACCCAGGCGACGTGAATATAAAAGAGTGTGTGGAGAGTACTCGTTGAGTGCGGACGTTTCTTCTGCTTCGGCGCTTCGCGCCAAACCGCGTGTTCGGGCTGGCTGGCGTCCCCGCCGGTCGCGTTGGTCACCGACGGTCTTGCCTGCTGCTGCGCCGGGACTACCAGCCCGCAACACAGCATTCACGTTTCCCGACGTATTGCCAGATGGCGTTCATATCTCACGCAGCGCATCTTCTATCGTCTTTAGACGACATTTGCAGCGAAGCACGCAGATACGCGGCCAATTTTAAGTGCGAATGCACTTTATAAGCGACCCTGAATCCGCCGTCCCATAGCAACGGCGCGAGGAGCGGAGAGGAGCGTCTGTAGCAACGGCGCAGCGACGTCACGCCCCACGTGACTGCGCGCGCTCCGCCCTCCGCTCCGTGGCTGCGCGCGCCCCGCGCATTGCCTGTGGTGATGAAGGCCGGCGGCGAGACGCCGAACGAAAGCGTGCGAAGCGAGCCGAGCACCCCGAAGCCGATCTGGCGCGGGGACGCGAGATGCGTGAGCGAGCGCGGGCCCTCGAATTGGATCGGCCGGACGCGCGCTTCAAGCGAGACTTCCTGGACCGCAGCTTCGGATATAGCTGCGCGGTGTGCGATCGACTGTGGTTCGACAACAACCTGATCCACATCTCGGGCGTGCGCAACGCCGCCAACAAGTTGAACGCGTTGCGGGTTCTTTGGAACGAGTTCGGAAGACAGATCATCATCATCAGTAAAAGTGCTTTGCACTTAAAAACGGCCAGACCTCCGTGGGTCGGCTGGCGCGTGCTCTCTCGCTGCCGTCTCCTTCGCTCGGCTCTGCAGTTTAGTCGCGCGCGCCCCCTCATAGCATCACCCCGTGCTTCGCACTTCCTCATACTCCCCTTCGGGGAAATGCGGGTTTTTTTACCTTGTTCGTTTTTACCATACATGTGAACTTATGAGTGCTTAAAATTCCTTCACATTCCTGCTCATTACTCCACAGATGCCTTCAACAAGTATGTGGCCGAGAAACCCAACGAAGTGCCGGAAGCTGAACGCTTGAAAAAGATGAACCGTTTTATTGCGGAGATGCTTAAAGATTTGAATAAATAATCAGTTACCAAATATTCTTGCCTGATCGTTTTTCTTCAAGTATATATGTAAGTGCAACAGTGAATTCTTACATCCTTATAATTAGACTGCTGCGAGATATCATTACAGCTTGAATTGCTGTATATATTTGCTTTTATTACACGCTTCATAAACTCGCATGTCTATCAATATGTTCCTTTGCTGCACGTCATTTGTGATCCAAATCGCTGATTCGGCCCATATTACCCATATCGCCTGTAACACCCATATAATCAACCTACCTGTATCACCTATACAACCTATATCACCTATAAACCTGTATCACCTATAAACCTGTATCACCTATAAAGCCGTATCCCCTATACGACCTGTATCCAATAACATCATATGTATGGGTCCTGTATATATAGGAATTTTCAGTAGGGCAGGTTCTTACAGGCAGATCATTCTGCTGCATAACAATATGACACAGCTGTTCTTCAAATTACTTTACCACTGTTTTTATGTACACACTAAAGATCTGTAAGCAGCATGCGAATGCCTAGTGAGAGATATCATTCATGCCATTTACATGATCACTGATGTTATCGGCGAGCTTAAGCGCTGCATCTCAGGGCATCTTCGATCGAAGCACAAAATACATGTGGGGACCATGGCAATGAAACAGAAACGGCATTTGAGATGCGAAGCAGCTTTTGCTCGGGGCTGCGTCCGGTGGCGGTGGTGGCGTCAGCGCTCCACTGCGCATGCGCCTACTCTCTCTCCCGCTCTCCTTCTTTACGCAGGTGTTCGGTCGCCTTCTCTCCTCTCCTCCCCCGCGCTGCAGCCGCGGCGCAGCCTATCATCCCACGTGATGCAGCCGCGCCGCAGCCAAATACAGCTTGCAACCCACTCTCTCCTCTCCCTTCTCCATTTCATGTGTATAAAAGCGCGTGCGCTCGGTCGGCTTCCGTCATTCTCGCTTCGCTCCCGTTCAGATGAGTTGTAACGTCAACGTCGCCGCCATTCGTTCACTCGCCGCTAACGGAAAGCAACGCACAAACACAACGTAATGATAACACAAACACTAAACATAAACCTCACACACTAACGGAAACGCCGAGTGAACGTAACGGAAACTTGATGAGCGCCCCCAATACTGCTTCGCATCCCCTCATGATTTCCTTGAGTGGGAGATGGTGTAACTTTTTGACAAACTAGCTGATCCTCACTGGCTAGCGCGCACCTATGTTGTTTTTAGGGGCTGGGGGTCGAGGCTTCGTTGTCCGTTGTAGCCACGCTAGTACTGGAAGCGCTCGCTCTCGCGCCGTCTTCCTCTTGTTCTTCGCGCGCCTTGATGATGATCCCGAGCAATGTCCCTCCCTCGTTGTGACACGCTAGTACTGGAAGCGCTCGCTCTCACGCTTTCGTCCAAGAGAAGTCTTCTTCCTCTTGTTCTTCGAGAGTTTTGATGATGATCATAGCTACATATAATACCACATATGGAAATTGAAAAAAGAGGAAGCAAGCGAGAAATAGAGAGAAAGAAATAAAAAACAGGAACACAAATAGAAATAAAGATAAATAAAGATAAAAAACGAAAAGGGAAAAAAGAGAGGAGGAAATAAAGAGAAAACGGAAGAGAAACGAAGAAGGCTACCCAGTTCCACACATCCTTCAGGCTCAATCAGAGGCACTTGCATTGACCTCGTCTTCTCAAATTTCAGGTTGGATCCCATACAAGAACCTTTGGCTTTATATTTCACCGATCATAAGGCGGTCATAATGAAAGGAAAACGCTGCCCACATCTCAACACCATATACGCAGTGTGATTAATAAACAACTTTGTATATACTGTACACGCGTGTTGACACGTCTTTGCATGATCGAGTGGGCAATGTACGGGGGATTCACGGTTAATGATACCCCGGAGCTTCGCCCACTCGTCATCATTCACTTCGTGACTATGCTGTCATTTCTTTTTGTCGAAGCAGCACAGCCATACCGGCCTACCTTGCAAGCGACATGCGATGTGCGAATTCAAAACCTTTATGCCATGATGATGGCTTCAACGGTGAACTAGCAAATTTCCTTCCTGTGTTCATCGACTGTGCCCTGAACAGTAGTACATAATTACAAAAACAAAGGAGTGCCGCTAGAGGGCCCAGAGTGTATCTCTGGTCATGGATTTGCACTTTGTTCTTCAGAAACAGATCCGAAGTCAGCATCTAGTCACTTATTTGTGGAAAAATAAATATCTGTTATACCATGGCAATTTCAATGCATGGGTGAGAATGCAGCGGCCAAGAAACAACAGTGTTTCATCATATATCTTCATTTATTTTATATGTGTTAGAAATACTAGCTCATCATGCACTGCAAAGATTTGTTATACTATGCACTTCCAATGCATGGGCGATAGTGCAGTCGCCAAGTGGTAATTTCGTCATGGAACTACCACTCCTCTGCCTTAAGTAACAACGATTTTGTTTATTGGTCACGTAATGACAGTGGTACAGCTCATTGCTTTTTTCAGTAAAAGGTCTAATGGCAATGAAAATCTTAACTGTCAGCTGTGGTGGTTGCATAATATAGTCAAGGCTGTTTTTCAACTTATGAAGGCATCTGTGAGCTGCCCGAAATCCTTTGTTTTCATGAAATCAATTAGAAAAACATTCATGTCACGCTCTTTCCTTATTGTCAATTGAATTGCTCTAAACATTCTTTTGGTTGCGTTTGCTACCATCCCATATTTTGGACAGGTACATTGATCATGGTGTGAAACGTGACAGTCACGGTGTGCAGCTGCTGGCATCCGCATTTCCGTCCTTGGATGCCCATGGAAGCAATGTATACTGTGAGGTAAAAGCAGACTGCGTGTACATGTTGGAGATCTTCGCACACCACGACGCAGCAGTTATCCCGCACGTGTCTACCGACAGTGCCCCAAGTATCACTGGTTACCTGCAACAAATGCCCTGTTTAAATCCGCTAGCACTGTACTTGGGCATTTACAGTGCAGGAAAATGGCAGTTTTGGTGCACAGTTTTTATAAGACTGTACTCATTTTTCAATAAGTTATTGAAAAGCTTTCATCGCTTCACCTTGCTTTTTAAAACGCTCTTTTTTGAAAAGTTGCTATGATTGTTGCATTAAAGAGATTTTTTTTATCTAATGCTTGAAGACTGTAACCTTGAATTGCTCTAAACATTCTTTTGGTTGCGTTTGCTACCATCCCATATTTTGGACAGGTACATTGATCATGGTGTGAAACGTGACAGTCACGGTGTGCAGCTGCTGGCATCCGCATTTCCGTCCTTGGATGCCCATGGAAGCAATGTATACTGTGAGGTAAAAGCAGACTGCGTGTACATGTTGGAGATCTTAGCACACCACGACGCAGCAGTTATCCCGCACATGTGTCTACCGACAGTGCCCCAAGTATCACTGGTTACCTGCAACAAATGCCCTGTTTAAATCCGCTAGCACTGTACTTGGGCATTTACAGTGCAGGAAAATGGCAGTTTTGGTGCACAGTTTTTATAAGACTGTACTCATTTTTCAATAAGTTATTGAAAAGCTTTCATCGCTTCACCTTGCTTTTTAAAACGCTCTTTTTTGAAAAGTTGCTATCATTGTTGCATTAAAGAGATTTTTTTTATCTAATGCTTGAAGACTGTAACCTTGTTCCACAATTTCAGAAAATGGTGTCGGCTGCTTTCTTCTCTTAGCCTGCCCATACTTGACCAAAATCTTTGGGTCTACCTCGTCAAAAGCGTTGATTTAAAATGAACAACTTCTGCCTTAAAGTTGCGCAAGCATCTTCATAAGCTATTGCAAAACACTTCACGCTGTTTTCATTCCTGTTATTGTTTATTGTCACAAAGGGGAGTACTTTATGCAGCTTAAAATGCTACACTCATTGTTTTCTGGAATAAATATTTTTACAGCTTTTCCCTTTTCTGTGCAAAGTGCTGCAGGATGACTGCACTTTCATTTTAGGGCTTTGGCCTGAACTGGATGTCCATATGACTGTAGTCTCTGCGGTCAATATTGCCACGCCCGCTTCTGCTTTTATTTTGATGTGTTCGAGTTTGACCAGCAAGGACGGTTATCAACGCTCCACGCTGGCCCCGAAGCAGTGTTCGAGAAGCTTCACGATTCTGGTAGATCGTTTTGTTAAGATTGCGCGCCGCACGCGAATGTTCCAGCGTTGTCGAGAGATAACGCCGCCACCAGCGATATTGCTGGAAAGTTCCATAGCACCTGTATAAAAGCCGACGCGCTTGACCGCTTGTCAGTTGATCGACGGACGACGCCCTGTTCGCCGCTATCATTGTACAGCGTGTATTGCTGTAGTTCTAGTTCTGATTTTCCGGCCACAAGTTCGGCCAAATAAACAGTTTCATCCTGCAAACGCCGACTGCTGCCCTCGTCGACGTCACGACCACGTGACATCTGGTGGAGGTGCTGCTTCATGATCCGGACGCCACCGCGGAGCGCTGACCCAAGCCCAAGCCGCGACGAGGACGACGGCAAGGAAATCCCGGATCGTCGAACAAGCCGCAGGCAGAAGGGACTGCAGCCAGAGCACGGGCTCCTTCCCGAAAAACCCAGGCAGCCGCAGATCTCAACATCGACCACAGCGACGATGACCGACCACGTGCAGCCTGCGCCAATCCTTTTTCGCCAGCCCAAGGAGCCGCCCACCTTCCGCGGATCGTCGTTCGAAGACCCGGAAAGCAGGCTGGAAGCCTACGACCGAGTCGCCCTTTTCAATTCCTGGACCAGTGAAGACAAGCTACAGCATGTCTTCTTCGCCTTGGAGGACGCAGCTAGAACATGGTTCGAGAACCAAGAGCGAACCCTGACAACATGGGACGTTTTTCGCAGCAGGTTCCTGGCAACATTCACCAGCGTTGTCCGCAAGGAGAGGGCCGAGGCTCTGCTCGAAACCCGCGTGCAGCTGCCAAACGAAAACGTGGCACTCTACACAGAAGAAATGACGAGACTGTTCCGCCACGCAGACCCTGAGATGCCTGAGGAGAAGAAAGTTCGCTTCCTCATGCGAGGAATCAAGCAGGAGCTGTTCGCGGGACTAATCAGAAACCCACCCAAGACCATCCAAGAATTCCTCGCGGAGGCAACAACAATCGAGAAGACGCTCGAGATGCGCACTCGGCAGTACAATCGCCGCGCATTCCAAGACAGCGCAGCAGTTCACGCCCTCGGCTCCGACGACTTGCGCGAAACGATACGAGCCATCGTGCGAGAGGAGCTGCGAAAGCTCGCACCTTTTACACAGCCCGAAGTGACGTCGATTGCGGACGTTGTACGCGAGGAAATCCTACCATCACTGGGTGTTCCTCAACCGGCACCGCCGCAGCTGCAAGCAATGAGCTATGCTGCTGCAGCCCGACGAAACGCCCCCCCCCCTCCTCGCCCACGTCAAGACGCCGCGCCGCCCCAGCAGTTTCGCCGCCAGGCGCCACCGCCGCCACCACCGACGTCATACCGCCGACTAGGCCAGCCGGACTTCTGCAGCCTATCTAGCCACCTCGACGGCCGTTCCAGCAAATTGGGATGGACTTACTGGGGCCGTTCCCCACGTCCAATACCGGAAACAAATGGATCGTCGTAGCTACCGACTACCTCCCCGCTACGCCGAGACAAGGGCTCTATATAGAGGCAGTGCCGCCGAGGTAGCGAAGTTCTTCGTTGAGAACATCCTCCTGCGTCATGGCGCCCCAGAGGTCCTCATCACCGACAGAGGTACGGCGTTTACTGCTGACCTAACTCAGGCAATACTGAGATACAGCCAAACAAGCCACCGCCGGACCACAGCGTACCACCCACAGACCAACGGCCTCACCGAGCGGCTAAACAAGACCATCGCCGACATGCTGGCCATGTATGTCGACGTCGAACACAAGACGTGGGATGCCATCCTTCCGTATGTGACCTTCGCATACAACACGGCCATGCAAGAAACGACGCAAATGACGCCGTACAAGCTGGTCTACGGAAGGAGCCCGGCAACGACACTCGACGCAATGCTACCAACCGCCACCGACGAAGACGACCTCGACGTAGCCGCCTATTTGCAACGCGCCGAAGAAGCTCGACAGCTCGCCCGCCTGCGCATCAAGAACCAGCAGAGGGTCGACAGCCGTCACTATAATCTTCGACGACGCCACATGAAGTAGAAGTAGAATTTTATTTCAGGCAAAAAGCAAAAAAAAAGGTACAGTTTGCCTAGGGGACCGGCGAAAAGGCATAAAAGCCTGACAAAGCGCCTGCCCCCTGTAAACCCAAAAACCCACCAAAATGACACAGTGCTCAGTGTAAAGTAAAAAGTTAATAAAAAGTAAGCATAAATAAGTTTCTACACGCAAAACATGTGTGTACAGGAAAACATATATGAGCGAAAGTTTGCCCAGCAATGAAATCAATAAAGCATATATGTGTTTGACAAATCAAAAAAACCGTAGAAGAGTACCAACCTGGAGTACAACATGGAGTACCAACCCGGTGACCGTGTGTGGGTCTGGACGCCGATACGCCGACGTGGGCTCAGTGAAAAACTTCTTCGGCGATACTTCGGGCCATACAAGGTGCTTCGACGTCACGGCGCTCTTGATTACGAGGTCGTCCCGGACGGCATTACGAATTCCCAGCGACGCCGCGCACGACCTGAAGTCGTCCATGTCGTGCGCCTTAAGCCGTTTTTTGCGCGTTAGCGACCCTGGAGACTCTTTTTTTTTTCCTTTGTTATTGTAATTTATTTGTGTATGCACTTGTTTTTTTCCTTTCCATGTTCTGTTGCAGCATCGGGACGATGCTTTTTCAGAGGGGGGCAATGCCACGCCCGCTTCTGCTTTTATTTTGATGTGTTCGAGTTTGACCAGCAAGGACGGTTATCAACGCTCGACGCTGGCCCCGAAGCAGTGTTCGAGAAGCTTCACGATTCTGGTAGATCGTTTTGTTAAGATTGCGCGCCGCACGCGAATGTTCCAGCGTTGTCGAGAGATAACGCCGCCACCAGCGATATTGCTGGAAAGTTCCATAGCACCTGTATAAAAGCCGACGCGCTTGACCGCTTGTCAGTTGATCGACGGACGACGCCCTGTTCGCCGCTATCATTGTATACAGCGTGTATTGCTGTAGTTCTAGTTCTGATTTTCCGGCCACAAGTTCGGCCAAATAAACAGTTTCATGCTGAAAACGCCGCCTGCTGTCTTCGTCGACGTCACGACCACGTGACAATATAATACACGACAGACTGCTAACACGTGCTCACGTGTGAGAGTCATTGCAGCAGGGTAAACAAATCTGTTCACTTGACATGACTTGTTTTTTAAGGCAAAATGCATTTGTAGTTTCCTGATGATATTGCAAATCATGCCAAGCTATATGCTATTAACCAGCCACAGTTGCTTAGTTGGCTAAGGCGATCCCCTATGGAGCACGACATAGTGAGGTGTTGTGCTCCCGGCTGCGGAGCTGCCTTTTGATGAAGACATACAGAAATGCCTGTCTGCTCGCTAAGAACGCCAAATTGTCAGAATTAATCTGGAGCCCTCCTCAATTGAACTCATCATAACCATATGGTGGTTCTGGCTCGTAAAACTTTAGAATCTGATTCTTGTGTGCTATTATGCAGTCTCAATGAATTCAGATCACATACTGATGTGTTGCCAATTGTTGTGTGAACGTTGAGTGAACACGTAGCATATGTTGCTTTCATGTAGATTAAAAGTTGCAGGAATGTTTGAGAAACGATGTAGCAATGTCGAAGTTAAGTATGTTGAGGAAACGTTCCAAAAGTAGGACGCTAGTCTGGCTGAGGCAACCTCAAAAGGTAATGCTGACTAAATGTTAAAGGGACACTAAAGAGCAACGCGATTTTTCTCGTATTAGTTAACTATCTTTCACGATACCAAAAACGCCATGCTTTTGGCAAGAAGACGCTTAGTAAGCGAGGAATCGAGCAAAAAGAAAATGTGGGTGGTGACGCCACCTTGAACATTTCGCACCATTCGCCGTGATGTCACATATTTTGACGGCGCCTACTAGGGCCCACGTAGTTCCTTAACGGTAAAAATGAAGTACGCTGTCCTCTAAGAGGGCCCGAGAGTTAACATACCAAGTTTGAGGAAATTTTGTTGAGCCAATGGCGCCAAAATACGATACACTTTAAATCCGTGACGTCACGCGTGGAGATTTTGGCGCGAAATTTAAAAATGACACTTTGGACTTCATTTTCTCCCTTAATAATACACCTATGATGGTCAAATTAGCGACATTATAGTTCTCAAAGTAAAACTTATCAATCTAAACCAATTCATTGTTTCTCTTTAGCGTCCACTTAAGGCAACAACTTGTGCTATTAGGACGCGTTGTAATGGGTGGGCCTTTAAACCCCTCACTCGTTCTGCAATTAATATGTCTTGACGCCTGGCGTGATCCTACGCTTCTGCCACACAACATATTACATGCATTAAGGAGACCCCTCGCATTACACGACATCCGTATAGGGTTTTTTTTTTTGAAGCAGTACCAGTCGTATCGAACGGCTGTGCTCGGAAATGCTCTCTGCTGGGAACAGCGTATCAGCCACAGACCGAAGATCATCGACCCCGTTTCTTGAAGATGCAAGCTACAAACTCATCCTGCCACGTCCGCCAACCGGCAACGATATTTTAATTCCGTTCTTTTTTTTTTCACGCCGACTTCAGTGGTCAACCGTATCGTGCTCTAGACTTCTGTGGCGCACTGCTTGATGTGGTGAACACTGCGGACATAGGTGTGGAACAATATCAATTGTGCCTTGTATGGATGGTTACGTGTGCAAGTACACATCCATGTCCATGGAGCCTGTGCCCAGCAGCCACAATAACGCCGTTAAAGACATCATTGAAGAGAACGCTGTGAGAGAACACGACCAGGGAGACCCTAAAGAAAAGCCTCTCGATGACGAGGACGAATCAGAGGCAATGAATAGCAGGCAGCAGAAGAAGACGAATACGTTGTTGACGGGACGTGAGTTTGGCCGCAAGCACGGTTCGACGCGTTCGGAAGCCCTCAAGACAGCTGAGTGAGCACTAAAGGCTTAGTCTGGGTCAGGCGGATGTAAATTGTAGCGGTTAAAAGGCTATTTACTGTTTTATCGGCTCCTAACACAACTGATGTCGACAAGTTCTCATGGAGATGGCCCGGGGCGGTCTCCGCCTTGGTCAGCCACTCTCCCACCTGATCGAATGCAACTTGAAGCGTTTTTTTTTTTTTTTTTTGCAGTGGTGTAAGCAGTATTCCTGTAGCGCTAGTGCTCCTGCATGGAGGATCCATTCGGCTTACCAACCCGAAAGCGGTACAGGCGGAACTTCACGTGGCCACGCACCTATCTTCACATTACTGATGTCCGGCAGTTTGGCAAAGGTGGGATTATCTGCCGATCGCCGGACCAGGGTTGTGTGTATGATCTTCTAAAATGCTCGCCATTTGGATCAATGCAAGCGAATGCTTTCATCCCGCCGCACCTTGCCTGCACCAAGGTTCGCGGTAAAGACGCTACTTTGAGTCCGGCAGAGACACTTGAGAACAAGGGGAGCAATTCGGCCTTGTTGGTAAGACCTTAGGAAAAAATTTAGCGCACGTGTTGTCTCTTCCTTTCACGTCCTTGAGTCATTTTGCGCTAAATTTTTTCCCAACACTTGAGAAGCTTTGCGCAGTTGGTGCGATAGCAATTTACCGGTGGAACAGAACGGTCGATAACAATCAAGTTCCGACAAAGACGGTGATTGCCACGGTTGCCGGTACGTCATGCCCTTCGAAAATCAAAGTGTGGCTTCTGATTTTTAGAGTAGATCCACTTGCCTTCCGTCCGCTACAATGGCGCAACTGCTGGCGATTCACACACAGTTTTAGAGGTTGTAAATCTGGCACGCGATGTTGTATGTGTGGAGAGAGTCACCCCCCGAACGGCTGCAGTGCTCACTGCTCAGTTACACAAGTGCTGCCTGTGTGGAGGCGCTCACAAGGCTAATGATCCTACCCGTCCAGCTAGAGCTCAAGAAATCCAAGTCTTGAATATTATGAATAAAAGGCTGTGCTCACGAAGAGAGGCCATTTTAGCTGTAAAGAAAACAGAACATAGATATGCTTGCGTGACTGCACGACACCAGGCGATGATCGATGCAAATATTTCGCAAGTTATCGCGGGAGCTGTAGAAGAGGCTATGGCCAAAATGATGGAACGAGTCGTCGAAAGTGTGACGGAATTCTTTGCGGGTTATTAGCATCTCAAATAGGACTAATGGCACAAGTGGGAACTATTTAAACGGCGGGTCACAGCCGAAATGCTGTTCCTTCTCAAGTTGATGGTTTAAATGTTACTCCCTCTTATGAAGACCCTATTTGAATCTTGCCTACAATACGTGGTGGCTGTTTGGGCTCGCGAGCCTACACAGCAGATTCACAGGAACATGCAAGCATGGATGTTGACCCGCGTGTACAGAAACGACGGCGTTCTCCCCTAAAGGCGATTGATACTCTTCCTAGCCCGAAGTCAAAAAAAGTTCTCCCGCAAGTCAAGGCAACAGGTAATACTTTGGAAGAGGCAGTAGCCCCTGCGATGCTTTCGTCACCGGAACGCAGATGAGAGTGCCGCAGTGGAACTGCGGATTAGTATTTGCTGCTTCTACAGATTTAAATGTTCTCATTTCTCAGATTTATCCAGATGTAATCATTCTACAAGAAACTTGGTTATCTCCTGGCAAATTCTATAGTTTGTGTAATTGCCGATCATTTCGATTAGATCGTCCATATAGAGGTGGTGGTTTGCCTACATTTGTGTAGAATAGATTTTGTCACAGAGCAAGGATATCATTTTGGCTAATGCCTGCAGAAAGTGAAATTTTGGCGGTAGATTTAACTCTTCCAGGAGGTTTCACATTTTCTTTGGTTAATGATTATTTTTCTTTGGGTGTGCTGGATACGCGGACCTTAGATTCAGTTCTTCTCAACTATGGAAAAAATATTGTACTAGCTGGAAATTTCTACTCCCATCATATATCATGCGGATTCAAAACAGATCAATGTGGAAAGCGTCTATGGTACTGGGCGGCATCCAATCATTTCAGTTGTCATAACAATGGATCCTTAACATTTCTGCGGGGACCGTTCAGATCGATATTGGACATTACGTTCTCCGGTCCAGGATTTACGGCATTATCCTGGGAGACAAGTGAGGCTAGAACCAGCAGAGATCACATTGCAGTGGTATTTGAGATCGATTGCTCACAGTACTCTGCGCAGGTTAAAGTTCGTACGTTCACTAATTATAACATATTTAAAATGAATTTCCGAAAAACTTTACAGCTTTAGCTGGCAATCCGTGCAGCGCCCGTAATGTTAGCGCTATTCTCGACTCCTCTCGAAAGAAACCAGAGTTCGAAATACAGGAAACTAAAGACCCTACTTCTAGAAATTGGTGGAATGGCGGCTTCTCGAGGGATTACAAGCGACGTAAAACAGCGTGGAGGCAGCTCATGCACAATCAATCTCCCAGAAACTGGAACAACCACAAGTTCATTGCAGGGACATTCAAACAAACAGTAGCGAGAGAAAAGGACGAATACAGTGTTCGCCGTTCTGAATTTATGTCAAAATCTAACAATAAGCGCGCGTTGTCCAGGTAGTAAATATCAGTCAAATTAATTACGCGTTCCTTGATATTGTCACGTGGTCGTGACGTCGACGAAAGCAGCAGTCAGCACGTCAGAGATGAAACACTTTATTTGGCCGAACTTGTGGCCGGGAAACTGAAACTCAAACTACAGCTATTACACTGATAGCGGCGAGCAGAGCGTCGACCATCGATCAACTGACAAGCGGTGAAGCGCGTCGGCGTTTAAACATGTGCCGTCGAATATTCCAGCGTTATCGCTGGCTGTCCTGCAAATTCTAGAATAAGCTCGAGTGTGCGCGTCTTGCGCGCAATCTTAAGAAAACGATCTACAATGATCGCGAAGCTTCTCGAACAATGAGGCGCGATTCGCGCTGAGCGTTGCTGACAGTCTTTGTGGCTGAAAACCGAATACAGCAAAAGTAATAAAGAAACGCACGTGGCAATGCCCCCCTCTGAAAAAGCATCGTCCCGATGCTTCAAACAGAACACGGGGAGGGGGGGGGTGGCCAATACATGCAACAATAAATAACAAGAACAAAGCAACAAAGTACAATAAACAATAAGCACAAGCAAAATGACAGTCCTCAGATTCGCTAACGCGCGTAATATGGTTTGAGGCGCACGACATGGACGACTTCAGGTCGTGCACGGCGCCGGTGAGAGTTCGTAATGCCTTCAGGGACAACCTCGTAGTCGAGTGCGCCGAGGCGTCGAAGTACCCTGTACGGTCCGAAGTATCGTCGAAGAAGCTTCTCACTAAGTCCCCGTCGGCGTATTAGCGTCCATACCCATACACGGTCACCGGGTTGGTATTCCATGTGGCGTCGTCGAAGGTTGTAGCGGCGGCTGTCAGTCGTCTGCTGGTTCTTGATCCGTTGGCGGGCGAGCTGTCGTGCTTCTTCGGCGCGCTGTAGGTAGGTGGTCACGTCGATGTTTTCCTCGTCGGTCACGTTTGGTAACATGGCGTCGAGCGTCGTTGTCGGGCTCCGTCCGTAGACCAACTTGTATGGCGTCATCTGTGTCGTTTCTTGTACGGCCGTGTTGTACGCGAAGGTCACGTACGGAAGGATGGCGTCCCATGTCTTGTGTTCCACGTCGACGTACATGGCCAGCATGTCGGCGATGGTCTTATTTAGACACTCGGTGAGGCCATCGGTCTGCGGGTGGTAGGCGGTGGTGCGGCGGTGGCTCGTCTCGCTGTATTTGAAGATCGCCTAAGTTAGGTCCGCAGTAAAGGCGGTACCTCTGTCTGTGATGAGGGCCTCTGGAGCGCCATGACGAAAGACGATGTGCTCCACGAAGAACTTGGCTACCTCGGCGGCACTGCCTTTGGGTAAGGCATTTGTCTCAGCGTAGCGGGTGAGGTAGTCAGTTCCCACGACGATCCACTTGTTTCCGGTATTGGACGTCGGAAACGGCCCCAGTAAGTCCATCCCGATTTGCTGGAACGGCCGTCGAGGTGGCTCGATAGGCTGCAGAAGTCCGGCTGGCCTAGTGGACGGTGTCTTGCGTCGCTGACAGTCCCGGCAGATCTTTACGTAACGGGTGACGTCGGCGGAAAGGCGCGGCCAGTAGTACTTCTCCTGTATTCTTGCTAGCGTGCGAGAAACACGCAGGTGTCCAGACGTCGGGTCGTCGTGGAGAGCCCGAAGGACCTCTGGCCGAAATGTCGAGGGTACCACGAGAAGGCAATCGGCTCGAAGCGGTGAGAAGTTCTTGTTTAGGAGAACACCGTTGCGCAAGAAAAACGACGTCAGTCCCCGCGTGAATACCTTCGGAACAACGGTGGTCCTGCCCTCGAGGTAATCGGCAAGGCCCTTCAGTTCCGGGTCGGCTCACTGTCGTTCGGCGAAGTCGTCGGCACTTATGGCTCCCAAGAAGCTGTCATCATCCGGGTCGTCGGGCGGTGGTGGGTCGACAGGGGCACGAGACATGTACACGACGGTAATGTCAAACTCTTGAAGCCTTAGGCTCCACCGTGCGAGGCGACCTGAACGGTCCTTCAAGTTAGCTAGCCAGCACAAGGCGTGATGGTCGCTCACAACTTGGAAGGGCCTGCCGTAGAGGTAAGGGCGAAACTTTGACGTAGCCCAGATGATGGCGAGGCACTCCTTTTCTGTTGTGCAATAGTTGGCTTCTGCCTTAGACAGCGACCGGCTAGCATAACTGATAATCCTTTCCAGTCCACCCGTCCGCTGCACAAGGACGGCGCCGAGTCCTACGCTGCTTGCATCGCTGTGAATCTCCGTATCGGCGTATTCGTCGAAATGCGCAAGTATCGGAGGCGTCTGCAGGCGTCGTTTGAGTTCATGAAATGCTTCGACTTGCGCTGTTTGCCACCTGAATTCGACGTCGGTCTTCGTGAGCTGCGTTAGTGGCTCGACTATCCGTGAAAAGTCTTTGACAAAGCGTCTGTAATAGGCGCACAAGCCAAGAAATCGGCGCACGGCCTTCTTGTCGGTGGGTGGCGGGAAAGCGGCGATGGCAGCTGTCTTCTGCGGGTATGGGAGCACTCCAGTCTTGCTGATCACGTGACCCAAAAAGAAGAGCTCCTGGTACGCGAAGCGGCACTTTTCTGGCTTCAGGGTGAGCCCGGAGTTCTTGATTGCTTGAAGTACGGAGTGAAGTCTCTGGAGGTGTTCGTCGAAGTTCGAGGAAAACACAACGACGTCGTCCAAGTAAACAAGGCAAGTCTGCCACTTCAAGCCAGTTAATACAGTATCCATGACTCGTTGGAAAGTCGCAGGTGCCGAGCAAAGACCCAAAGGCATGACCTTCAACTCGAACAGACCGTCCGGTGTTATGAAGGCAGTCTTCTCGGTCTCTTTCGTCGACTTCGATTTGCCAGTAGCCGGTCTTGAGGTCCATCGAAGAAAAGTACTTCGCGGTGTGGAGTCGATCTAGGGCGTCGTCCGTACGTGGGAGAGTGTACGCGTCCTTTTTCGTGATTTTGTTCAGGCGACGGTAATCGACGCAGAAACGTGGGGTCCCATCCTTCTTCTTCACTAACACCACCGGTGACGCCCACGGACTCTTTGAAGGCTGGATGATGTCGTCGCGTAGCATTTCGTCGACTTGTTTCTTTATGGCATCACGTTCTCGCGTCGAAACTCTGTACGGGCTCTGACGAAGTGGCCTGGTACTTTCTTCTGTTATGATGCGACGTCTTGCGATCGGTGTCTGCCGAAGTCTGGACGACGAATAAAAGCAGTCCTTGTATTGCAGGAGCAGGGTTTTGAGATGGTCTTGCTTGACCTTCGGAAGGCTCGGGTTGAGGTCGAAATCTGGTTCGGGACCTCGACTCGTCGAAGCAGGTTCGGCAGCATCCAAGAGGGCGAAAGCATCGCTGGCGGCTACACACTCTGCGATGTAGGCGACCGTCGTACCAATGTTGAGGTGCCTATATTCGTGGCTACCTTTGCTTTACCGTCACGCAGCTCGGCTATACCTGGTGTGACGCAAATTTGACGGTTCAGAAGTAGGTGGTGATCGCCCTCGATGACGCCTTCAAGATACGCAGGTTTTTCGGTGCCGACGGAAATAATGACGCTGGAACGCGGCGGAATGGTCACCTGCTCTTCTGTCGCATTGAATGCATGGTTCCCTGGCGTCGCGCGGGGCGGGAGCGCTTTGTCTGAGGTTAGTGTTATCGACTCAGACCTCAGGTCGATGACGGCGCCGTGTTCACTTAGGAAGTCCATTCCAAGTATTACATCCCTGGAGCAGTTTTGTAGGATTACAAAGCTCGCAGGATAAGTCCGGTTATTGATGGTGACTCTCGCCGTGCAGACACCATTCGGCGTTATCAGGTGGCCTCCAGCTGTCCGGATTTCGGGTCCACTCCAAGCGGTCTTTACTTTCTTCAGCTTGGTGGTGAATGGCCCACTGGCGGCGGCACAGTCGGCCCCAGTGTCGACGAGAGCGGTGACATTGTGACCGTCGATGAGAACGTCGAGGTCGCTAGTTCATCGTCTTGCGTTGCGGTTGGGTCGCGGCGTCGGGTCACGGCTGCGTCGGTATGTTCCGCTGCTTCCATGTTGCGTCGTCGGGTCTTCTTCGGTCCGCGAGGTTTCGTCGGCAGGGCTTCGTCTGCTTCACGTCGTGTTCTGCAGGTCGCGTCGCGTTGTCGTCGGCGGCGGCCGCGGAGGATTTTCGGCATTTCGTCGTACAGCAACCGCACCTCTATCGGTTGCTGCCCTTAGTTTCCCGGATACGGGCTAGGCGACCAGCCCCGATTTGGGCCAGTGTACTGCCGGCGGTGCGGTGACATGTAGCGGCCTGGCGAAGGCGAGCGGGAAGGTCGTCGTTCTTGCCACTGTGTTCCGGTGAGGTATTCGTCGATGTCGCGAGGCCGTTCGCCTGGCTGCGGGCGCGGCGCTTTGACGGCGAATCCTCGAAGCCCCATCTGTCGGTACTGACAGCGGCGGTACGTGTGGCCGGCCTCCCCGCAGTGGTAGCAGAGCGGGCGGTTGTCAGGGGCGCCAAACGTCGGTCTTCCTTGGCGTGTATCGCTGGCCGGCTGGCGGGCGGTATGACGTCGGTGCTGGCGGTGGTGGTGCCTGGTGGCGGAACTGCTGTGGCGGTGCGGCGTCTTGACGTGGGCGAGGAGGGGGGGCGTTGCGTCGGGCTGCAGCAGCATAGCTCACTGCTTGGAGCTGCGGCGGTGCCGGCTGAGGAACACCCAGTGACTGTTGGATCTCTTCGCGTACAACGTCAGCAATCGACGTCACTTCGGGCGGTGCCAAAGGTGCGAGCTTTCGCAGCTCCTCTCGCACGATGGCTCGGATCGTTTCGCGCAAGTCGTCGGATCCGAGGGCATGAACAGCTGTGCTGTCTTGAAATGCGCGGCGATTGTACTGCCGGGTGCGCATCTCCAGCGTCTTCTCGATGGTCGTGGCTTCTGAGACGAATTCCTGGACGGTGTTCGGTGGATTCCTTATAAGTCCAGCGAAGAGCTGTTCTTTTACTCCTCGCATGAGGAAACGAACCTTCTTCTCTTCGGGCATGTCAAGGTCAGCATGGCGGAACAGTCGGCTCATCTCTTCCGCGAAGATTGTCACCTTTTCATTCGGGAGCTGCACCCGAGTTTCCAGTAATGCGGCGGCCCGTTCCTTTCGCACGACGCTTGTGAACGTTTCCAGGAAAGCGCTGCGAAAGATGTCCCAGGTTCGAAGATTGGATTCCCAAATCTCCAACCAAGTCCTTGCCGCGTCTTCCAGGTAAAAGTACACGTGGCGCAGCTTGTCCTCGGTGTTCCAGTTGTTGAATGCTGAGACCCTTTCGAACGTCTCCAGCCAGGTTTCGGGGTCATCGCTTGGCGATCCATGGAAGGTAAGCGGCTCTCTGGGCGGCTGCATCACGACAGCTGCAGGGGACACTGCGGCTGTCATCGTGCCCGTTGTCTTCGTCGCCGTGGTTCTTGGCTTGTCCGGTAGGAGTCCAAATTGAGGGGGTAGTCCTTTGAGTCTCCAGCTTGCTCGACTGTCCCTGATGGTGTCGGTGTCTTCTTCACGAGCGGGGCTGGGTTCACGGCTTGACGGTGGCGTCCGGAACATGAACGTACCCAGCACCTCCACCAGATGTCACGTGGTCGTGACGTCGACGAAGGCAGCAGTCAGAACGTCAGAGATGAAACTCTTTATTTGGCCGAACTTGTGGCCGGGAAAATGAAACTCAAACTACAGCTATACACTGATAGCGGCGAACAGAGCGTCGACCATCGATCAACTGACAAGCGGTGAAGCGCGTCGGCGTTTAAACATGTGCCGTCGAATATTCCAGCGTTATCGCTGGCTGTCCTGCAAATTCTAGAATAAGCTCGAGTGTGCGCGTCTTGCGCGCAATCTTAAGAAAACGATCTACAATGATCGCGAAGCTTCTCGAAGAATGAGGCGCGATTCGCGCTGAGCGTTGCTGACAGTCTTTGTGGCCGAAAACCGAATACAGCAAAAGTGATAAAGAAACGCACGTGGCAATATCAAATCAATAGTGCTAACCACCCGAGAAATAGAAGACTCTCTAGATGTAATTGCCAGAGATTTGTAGGCTATATTTTCTACCTGCATTCCTTCAACTTTTGTGCGACAGGACACTCTCGAAAATGTTGAAGGATATCATTGACTGAGGTATCCTCAGTGGTAGCCAGTTTACCAGCGGCAGGTCCTGATGGAATCACTACGAAGATGCTGAAAATTTTCTTTGATGTCGCTCCTAACGTTTTGCTGGATACCATCAATTATTGTATGATAAACTCTTGGATTCCTCCCGTGAGAAGAGTAGTGAAGGTGATACCACTGCTTAAATGTAAAAACAAGGGGTATGACAATGCCAACAGTAACATACGTATTACCAACACCAGACGCAGTAAGTCGATATGTAGTGCTTATACTTGTCAGTCATGATAGAGAACGCACGCAAGTTTCACGAATCCACGTACGTGCATTTGTGGAAGCGATTCTTGACAGTTCTCACGTAGATGGCGGCGAGTGCAGTGCCTTTGTTATTGTGATTGATCTGCGCTACGCAGACCGAGCCGATTCCGCTGCTTGTCTGTGTGTTCAGTGTCTGGCGGCCGGTGAAGTGGGAAGTGGCCTACGTTGCAGTTGCGGATCGCCATGTTCTTATATGCGCTCACGCCGCCGCACCTGCAATGAAGGCACTTGCTGTACACGACACATTGGAATCCCGGGATTGCAGTGGGCTCATCGCTCTAGGTTTCAGAAAGTGCTAACACGCCAATTTCTGTGAGCAGAGCATCTTTTTCGTGGTCGCGCACGTGCGCGTGCAGACTGTACGTTGACAGCGGCGAGCGTGGGGTGATTGCTGTGGTTATGGCACCCAATGAAGGTGGTAGCCCGGTACAAGACAATGTCTAGAGGCCTGTTTGCTAGCCGGGTCATGTCATTGACAGACTGTGTCGATAGAGTCCGCGACATGTCGGAATCTGAAGGCACCTTATGCGTTGGTGAGGTATAGGCCGTCGAGGCTGATAGTCCCAGAAATGCTACGTAGACCAACTTCAGTAGATGGCGCTTATCGTATCCGAAGACTACCTGGGCGTACGTGGGCTTTTGTGACTTGTATATAGTTATGGCGTTTGCTTACGCAAAGGGAAACTGTATCCTCTTACATGAGATATTTTTATGGCGTATGTCGTGGTTGTGGTGGTTCGCAGTCCCACGGGCACTCATTTATATTCTATTGAAGGTGTGAGGTAGTGATGTGCTTCGTCCTGGCTGGGACGACAATGACTCCCGTGGACGTTGGAAATTCAAGCCACAGCCGCAAGAGGTTGCCCTGCATCACGCTCGATGTACCGCAAGGTGCCCATGTTTCCAATAACGAGGCCGTCGCTTACGTCGATGTTTGCCGTGATCATGTACGGCTTGCCGATGCTCAGGTAAATTGAGACCGACAGGCCACCCATGTCGCTTGCGTTCATGTTGGCCACCTTGGTTAGAGCATCCGCGTGTAGCTGCTCGCTCTTATAGTCAGTTATGCTATCGCATACAGTATGACTTAACACAATGTCCGCACCATCGTGGCAACGTGCGTTATAGCGGTCGTCGTCCGCATTGTTGTAGTGTAACCGTATGCCGTGGGGGCACTTAGCGGCGGTGGCTTCGCTTGCCACAAAATGGCTCTCAATCAATCTGGCGTCATCCTCGGTCAGCATGATGTCATCGCCCAGCCTCATGTGAAATTAAGAGAACACTGCGTCATTCTGGCGGACCACGTGGATGAGTGGATGGCAGTCGAGCGTCTTTCAGGGGTCTTCTGTCTTCAGCTCCCTGACTTAAATTGCGTTTCAATTTTCATTGTTAATGTGTTGATTGAGACTGAATCACCAGTGGCACATACCAGCATAACATGAACTGGGGTATGCGAGTTTGTGCCACACGTGACTGAGAAAAATGGTTTCATACGTACGCGACAGCAGTTTTGCGTTATTCATGTCATGACCAGTGAATCGTCTTCATCATACACTGATCCCCTGCTATGCCAATTTTGGTAAATTACAAGTTATGGAGACGACAAGGAGAACGGCCAGACGTAGGCGGATAGATAGATAGATAGATAGATAGATAGATAGATAGATAGATAGATAGATAGATAGATAGATAGATAGATAGATAGATAGATAGATAGATAGATAGATAGATAGATAGATAGATAGATAGATAGATAGATAGATAGATAGATAGATAGATAGATAGATAGATAGATAGATAGATAGATAGATAGAAACGGCCAAAGTGCTTGAGGTTCGCGAAGAAATGCTTCACATTTAAAAAACGTAAAATGATTGTTCGGCCACAGCAGCCACCAACTTCTTCTTTCTCGACCTCTACCAATAGCGTGGTGGCAATAGCGTGGTTTTGCGACGCAGAAACCCAACAATTATTATTATTGTGGAGCACTTGCACTTAAATAGTCAATTATCAGATGGCGCCAGTTACTAGCAATGTAGGATCAATGACATAAACTTAGTATAACATCCTCTTGACTCCACGGTCAACGGTGGGTATTCGACGGCCGCGAAACAGATTAACTGTGTTCCGCACGGAATATCTGCGCTACTTAACACTACCTTCAGGCTGCTGTAGAGAGACCTGGCGGTAGCATCGCTGACTCGTACTGATTAGTACGAGTCAGAGATGCGACAAGTTAAGAAACGCATCCCCTACACTGCCAGTGATGTTCATAGCTCGGGCGACGAGGGACGGGCGTCTCACCGTTCCCGTGTCGGTGGAATGATCTAAAAGATGATACAATTTCTGCTTGTACGAAATCTAACAGATCTCTTGGCGACTCTGCTCACCAAGAACATTATTTGTAATGGCAGTGCGCTTTGTCCGGCAGAAGCTTTGCAATGTGTGAATATGCGGCCAATCACGTCAAGAAATGCCCCGTTGAATCCAATGGCATATAGGTTAGGTTTTGAGATGAACATAGGAAGTCGTCTTTGACAGATGTGTGTAATCGACTTTGCCCTCATTGAAGGCATAAATGCAGGCCGGATGCAAGCTTCCAGCGCTTTTCTTGTGCTTGGAGCAGGGCTGGGCAGTATCGCGACACAAGAGTATCGCAATAGCATCTTGGAGATGCCTCTGAGTATCTGTATTTCTGTATGGACATACACTTGAAAATGTAATTTCATCTCTGTAGTGAAATATTTTTACGGTGTATCGATTATATTGCGATACTGTACAGACATCCTCGAACAGAGGTATCTTGTAACATTTTTCGTCGGAAATGAGCTGGCGTGTTTCCAAGGAGAAAAAAAGACTTTTTGTGCTAAGACAAGCAGCGCCGCGCCCCCAGACGGGGACATAGTGAGGGCAGCGAAGGATTCCCCACGCACACAGAATGGCCCGTGTAGTTATGATGCAGGTATTGTGTCGTGATTGTTTTTAATGAGGCATAACCTCAAGTCAGGAAAGAAGAAGCCATTTTTCACACACAAGAAGATAGTGACTTTAAGGCAAATGGGAAAAAGAAAAAGAAACAAGTAAACGGAACCAACAGAGTCAAGTTAGCAATGCATAAGATATACTGCGATCAGCGATGTGCTAACTACCCTACTGAAAATTCATATATATATATATATATATATATATATATATATATATATATATATATATATATATATATATATATATATATATATATATATATACGATGTTATGGGATACGGGTCATATAGGTGGTACGGGTCCTACAAATTCTTTCGGCCCTATGGACATGTAGTAAGGGTCATAAGTGACGTGCAATTGCGCATAGTACTCATAAGGCAATGCCAGTTTATGAAAAGTGTATGTCATGCATACACTGTTCATACACGAACATGCAGCAATATGTGCTTTAATGGTGCTTCAAACGGGCAGTATACTCTAAATTGGTGGAACAATCAAATATAGTGTTGCGGCGGCTGCATTTTCGATGGAGGCGAAAATGTTTGAGGCCCGTGTACTTAGATTTAGGTGCACGTTAAAGAACCCCAGGTGGTCGAAATTTCCGGAGCCCTCCACTACGGCGTCTCTCGTAATCATATTGTGGTTTTGGGACGTTAAACCCCAGATATTATTATTATTATTATTAATCAAATATAGTGTTGTATGTAGGCACTTGGGGAAAAACAATGAGGCAAATATTTTTGCATCTTCGTTATTTATTTAAATCATTAAGCATTTTGACAATGAGATGATTCATCTTTTTCATTTCGCGAGCCGCATGCACATCTGCCGGCTTACACTTCACATTCTGCAAAGCCATCTGCCGAGTAGTGATCAAATACATGAAGGATTTAAATATCTAGATTATTTGTTCACCTATAAGTAAAACTTTAATGCCACTACGTAAAGCGAAACACCTTAAAGGGGTACTGACACAAAAGTTCACAGCTGAGATAGCCTGTGGAATTGATTCCCGTGAACATGCGTATATCATCTACCAAATCTGAACAGCGAATATAGCTTGGAAGATAATTTATATGAATATTGAAGTTCGCGTTGTGATCCAGCGCTATATGCCACGCCTTGTGTCATTGAAATCATCCAAAGTGACCCAACTTCCGAGGCATCACCACAGCGGCCGAGCTCCGAGGTGGCGCAGCTAGAATAATGACGTCATGGTCGCCATTGCCCTTTGGCCACGCTTGTGCTAGCAGGCTACTATTCGGCGACTGCTCGCGAGTTCGTGCCTGCGGCGAACGTGTGGAAAGCGTAGAAGACTCAAGAAAGTCATTGTCACCATACGATGATGATAAAAAGACGGCAACGACATCGCGCAGCACATCCGGCAGCGAAATAATGCGAGCAGATGATACGGACAGCACAGAAGTGCGTCACAGTTCTGTGTAGCATCTCACACGCTAGATGGCGTTAGTTACACCTGGCGACTTGTTCTCGCTCTGCCAAACGGAAACTGAGAGTGGTCGGTACTAAACAGATTGTAATTAATTATCTGTCCCGCGTTGCAGCTACCAATCTGCCGTGTTATGACTAATAGACCCCCAGCGACGAATTGCAGCAAAAAAAAATGCCAGACGAAAATTTCTGTGTCAGTACCTCTTTAAGCGAAAATACTCACTAGCGACAGCCTCCAAACTTCCTGGCGTCAGGGCCCTCTCCGGTGGCCCGTTTGTCCTCCTGGAGCACCAAGCGCCGACAAGGCGCTACTGTGGGACCCTTGTTCTGAAGCTCAAGGATACTCCACAGGAGTTTTATGGCCTCCTTGCAAAATAAGGACTCCTTGGGCCGCGACAGCAGCCAAGCCCATTGCTCCTCCTTCGCGAATATGCCGCTTCTCAAATGGACCTGCATTAGAAAAATGTCTTTGTGATCCTTTTCTTTTTTGTGTGAGTTAACATTGTTGCACTCATTCTGAAAGCTTTGCTATTACAGTTGCAATTTACCTGCGTAACTGCCTTGTAGCATAACGCTTCAATGCTGAAAATTATTGTTCCAAGAGGTCTCGCAATTTTGATTTGAAACAGATAAATAGAGGAGCTCACAGAAGAATGTGTGCAGCTCTAGGGACATGCAGGACTTATAATTGGTGGCATTAGCCCAACCTGCAGAATATGGCACTTGTGCAATCACTCATTCTACTGACTGCTAAAATATGAAGCATAAACATGGAGGTAAACAATAAGCTTCAAGAGGACCTCCAACTAACAAAATGGAAAAAATGACAGCCGTAACGTCAAAGATCAAATAGCAATAAAGAAACCTTATACTGTAATGACTCGAGCAAAATCAAAAATACATTTTTTGCCATCCTATCAATGAAAAGCAAATGTGATTGATCATCATGGCTGCCTTTGAGTCAATTTTGTGCCACCTCAGCAGCTGATGTAAAGCAATTGTGAAATATGCTAGAAAGTGGTATTGGCTAAAATTTTGAGAATACTAGCTTTCTTCAACGAGTTAATTTAGCACAACTTTCAGCTTTCATGGGAATACCTACAAGAAAATTAAATTTTTGCCATGGAACACATTTTTTTTCATACTTCTGGTTCTTTGTTATACCTTGCAATCACCACTGAGTCTCAATAACCCTCCAGCTAACACATATCGCTTTGCATTAGCGTCAAAGCATCATTATTTCCTTCTTATGTTCCCAACTCTGTCCCTGTCGTATCAAAGAGTAAATACGTTATGTAGTTTGTAGTTGCTGCGAGAGGCTTCTGCACTATAGTGCTTTAGTGCTCCAAAGCTACACAGTTCGCAGCACAACACAAACAGCCAATCAAAAATAGTTTAGTCATTTATGCAACCGAAACTACTGTAACAGTTCAGTGCGACCAGTGGGGTTCAACGCACGCCCGCTGCCTTTGCACAGATGGTCACCTATTCTGCCTTCCATGTAACTCTCCATATCAGCCGTGACGGGACGTGGTGAACAGGCAAGCTTCGAACATGTTGTTGCGCGGGACTATGCTTGGAAAATAAAGAGTTGCACGGACCCTCGAAAGATGGCACTGGGGAGTAGCGACGAGCGACGACGGAGCGGGTGGATGACCTTCGCCTCCCCCTTCCCCCTGTGGGATGCGGAGTCGGTGAAGGACGGATCCCAACATAAAACAAAACGATGTTTATTAACGTAATAGCAGCAGCAGGGCAAGCATGCCGATGCTGCGCTTCGGAAGGTTAGAGAAACAAACATGAAACCAAGCTTGGTAGCTTGGGTTATATAGCCAGCGGTCGGGGCTGAGAGTGGCGTAGAGGACGGGTGTAGAAACCTAGTGGCTTTTGCGAGCTGTTCCGCTGACGGGCGGCGCTGCGGAGAGACGCTTCAGGAGGGCCGAGTGGATCCGCGAAAGAGAGGTCGCACCGGGCGCGCTCGTCGACGAAGGCGGGACCGTCGTGGCCACCAGTAACGGGGAGGGTGCCGGCGCAGTCATGGATGACAGGGTGCTGCCGTGAGGGTGCAGTACGACGCTGCCATCGTGCGCTAGAAAAACCTGTATGCGCTGCTGGGGAGTCACTGCCGGAGTCTGTGGCACCTTGCTCACCACAATCTGCACGCTCTTTGTGACTGGTGCGGGCGCGACGGGCACAGTGGACACCATACTGCCGCTCGTCGAGATGAGGGGCGCCGACAGGGTGCCATGATGGTGGTGGTCCTGCGCCAGTATCTGCGTCTGCCGTCGCGGGTGCCGGGGGCTCGTCCGCCGTCGCGGGTGCCGGGGGCTCGTCCGCCGAAGCGGGTGCCGGGGGCTCGTCCGCCGAAGCGGGTGCCGAGGGCTCGTCCGCCGAAGCGGGTGCCGGGGGCTCGTCCGCCGAAGCGGGTGCCGGGGGCTCGTCCGCCGAAGCGGGTGCCGGGGGCTCGTCCGCCGAAGCGGGTGCCGGGGGCTCGTCCGCCGAAGCGGGTGCCAGGGGCTCGTCCGCCGAAGCGGGTGCCAGGGGCTCGTCCGCCGAAGCGGGTGCCGGGGGCTCGTCCGCCGAAGCGGGTGCCGGGGGCTCGTCCGCCGCGGCGGGTGCCGGGGGCTCGTCCGCCGAAGCGGGTGCCGGGGGCTCGTCCGCCGCGGCGGGTGCCGGGGGCTCGTCTGCCGCGGCGGGTGCCGGGGGCTCGTCTGCCGCGGCGAGTGCCGGGGGCTCGTCTGCTGCGGCGGGTGCCGGGGGCTCGTCTGCTGCGGCGGGTGCCGGGGGCTCGTCTGCTGCGGTGGGTGCCGAGGGCTCGTCTGCTGCGGCGGGTGCGGGCACGGCTGCTGCGGCGGGTGCGGGCACGGCTGCTGCGGCGGGTGCGGGCACGGCTGCTGCGGCGGGTGCGGGCACGGCTGCTGCGGCGGGTGCGGGCACGGTTGCTGCGGCTGGTGCGGGCACGGTTGCTGCGGCGGGTGCGGGCACGGTTGCTGCGGCGGGTGCGGGCACGGTTGCTGCGGCGGGTGCGGGCACGGTTGCTGCGGCGGGTGCGGGCACGGCTGCTGCGGCGGGTGCGGGCACGGCTGCTGCGGCGGGTACGGGCACGGTTGCTGCGGCGGGTGCGATGCCGTAAAACTCGAGCACGGCGTCCCGCAGGTCATCGTAAGGGCGAGGGCGCCACGCGAAGTAGGTGAGGCTGCGTTTGAGGTCACGCGGAAGGTGGTACTCTAGTACCTCAAACATGAATGCCTGCAGCCAGATGCCGTTAAGCTCCAACGCCGCCGCGAACTCCTCAAACCAGGACTCGAGGTTGTATGTCCGGAACGGTGGCAGAGGCGGGTCGAACTGTGGCTGCCAGGCTTCAGCAGGCTGGAACATGGCCGCGGAGCTCGGTGGCAGCGGTGCAGCGCCGGTTGCGTGTTCGAAGGTCCGGGTCACCAGATGTGGGATGCGGAGTCGGTGAAGGACGGATCCCAACATAAAACAAAACGATGTTTATTAACGTAATAGCAGCAGCAGGGCAAGCATGTCGATGCTGCGCTTCGGAAGGTTAGAGAAACAAACATGAAACCAAGCTTGGTTGCTTGGGTTATATAGCCAGCGGTGGTGACGTAAGCCTCCGACGGAACTGCGTGGCGCTGTCTTTTATCGGAAGCGTGTTGCAGCAGGTAGCTGTGTCACGCCGGGCTAATCAATGACGAGACTGAGGCTGCGTAAGTCTGTGCGCAGTGGTCGCCACATCCCCAAAGAGGGACCCTTTTAAAAAGGGGAGCGGAGGCCGGCCTCGGGGCAGTTGGGGACGATCGCTCTCAGCAGACCAGTCGAGGCACTACCCGCCATACAGGTCTACGCGAGCAGTCACACCCGAGCAGAGCAACGTAGTCGAGGGTCACCGTGCCCGAGAGGTCCGTGCACGATAGTCTACGTGTGACCACCTGAGTATGTGTCGTTCTTGGAGACGAAGGTAGCCCGGCCGAGGCATTACCCGCCAGGCCGAGCTCCGTAGTCTCGCCGGAGCACAAACAACCTAGTTGCGGGACCTGCGCCTGTCTCTAAGCCCGCGTCACCGACCCCTCGACACATTGCCAAACCTTCTACGACCCCAAATAATTAAATGACGTAACAAGTGATGGAGGTGCTGGGTAAAGTAACGCAATGGAAAAAGAAGGAGTCCAGACGCGCAGAGAGCGCAAGAAAGCGGTAAAAGACAAATTTGGCTACGAGTTCCGCGTGCGGTATGAGGGCGAAGAAAAAAAGCGGAATCTCCACGAGCGCTTCGATTGCCTGTTTCAGCTATGCGAAAAGAACAACGCCGCTAAGCAGTAACAGATGCCAGAGAAAGAGTTACGCAGCCGTACAGTGCAGCTTGATCCCGACGATAACGAACGAGTAGAGGCGAACACCATGAACCGGCGGCCGTTCGCACCACCTCCCGTATTCCGGGGAAAAGGCGACGAAGATCTAGGTGACTGGCTACACCTGTACGAGTGCTACGGCTTAGCGCTGGCATGGACCGATGCGGAGATGGCCGACAACCTGGTGTTCGCGCTGGAAGACGTTGCGCGACGGTGGTATGTGAAGGCCCTACGAGAAAACAGACTAAAAACATGGGAGGACTGGCGAACGGCGCTGAAGGAAAATTTTTCGGGAGACCATGTTCGAGAATGGGCATACATACAGCTGCAACAACGACAGCAGCAGCTCGGGGAGACGCCCCAGGAATATGTCTCGGGCATCCTGCAGCTCTGTGCCCGCGTGAACCCCGAGATGCCGGAGTCGAAGAAATTTCTCCATTTTCTGAGAGGGTTAAGACCCGAGATGATGGAGCGAGTGGCCATAACAAACCCAGGTACATCCCAAGAATTTCTGCAACATTTGCAGAGACTGACTCACGTTGGAGCGATGGCAAGACACGCCCTTATGGCAATGCCGACGCATCCATTGCCAGGGCGATACACGGATACGTTCCCGCTTACAGTTCAGGACACGAGTTCGCGGGTTGACAGTGTCGGGATGCTGAACGAGCCATCTACTGTGCTGTATGCTCCGACCCGCCAGGAAACACCCGACAAGAGCACGGTGGCAGCTCTCAGTGCAATGCAGGAAACACTACGTGCCTTGACAGCAGCAGTCGACCGGCTCGGGCAGCAAGATCGCCGGCCCTTCCCTCGTCGTACTTCAAGAAACACGAACGGGCAAGTCATCTGTTTTCGCTGCAATCGATCCGGACACATCGCAAGGCAGTGTAATGAGCCAATCGCTCCACCACAAACTCATGACCATCCGGGAAACTAGTAGGCCCGGGTCATGGTGTCCGACCCGGCGAACAACGGACTCCCGTTTACGCGACCTTCCACCAGACGCAACTAATCACCCTTCCGGCCACGATTAACGGGTACAACATCAGTGCGATTACTGACACAGGGGCTGCAGTGAACGTGGTGTCCGAGGCGCTGGCATAGAGCTTGGGCAGTGTTGTGCGGCCTACTAGAATACGCGTAAGATCGGTGAGTGGAGAGGTTGTGGACTCGTGCGGGGAAACTGAACTGGATGTACATATTGGTGGGCAAGTGAAGGTGAGGGCTACTTTTGAGGTGCTTTCAGGTTTCCGGCATGACTTATTGTGCGGCCTACCATTTTGCCGTGCGGGGAACCTTGTCTTAGACTTTCCAAGGAGCAAACTGGTACTACAAGGCCAAGAGATAAGTCTATCCCTTGAGGAAGACACACCAACTAACCCTCCGGACACGGCGGCCGTGCACTGCCTCGACGAGCTACGTATTCCTCCCAAGTCCGAGGCCATCATCGCCGTCCGGATCGCTGCAGATGGGCCCTATTTAGTGGAACCTTTGGCTCAGGAACGAGAGACACCCTGCCCCATAGTGGCTCGCACTTTGACTATTGTTCGTGACCGGATCGGCTACGCTAGGATTGCCAACCCAGACGACACACCCTTGGTCATGCCAAAGGGTGCAGCCCTCGGAACGGCGACGCCAATTGTCAAAACAGTCCTGTGCGCATCTCTTTCCTACAGCAACATGGGTCAAAGTAACGAAGTACAACTGGGACGAGATTTGTCACAAGAAGAAGCTCGACAATTCCAAGCCTTACTGAAGCAATACGACCACATTTTTTCAAGGGCTACAGGTCCGATCGGACGAACAGACGTGGCTGAGCACAGTATCGACACTGGAACGTCTCAGCCAGTTCGGCAGAACCCTTATCGTAGCTCGCCGGTCGAGCGCCAAGTCATTGAAGACCAGGTTTCAGAGATGCTAGAAAAGGGTGTTATCCGTGCTTCTACAAGTGCATGGTCATCGCCGGTAGTATTGGTACGCAAACGCGACGGGTCATGGAGATTCTGCGTCGATTTCCGCAGACTAAACTCTGTCACAAAAAAGGATGTACACCCTCTGCCGCGTATGGATGACATCATGGATAGGTTACAGGGATCCAGATTCTTCACGACCCTGGATTTGGCCTCGGGGTATTGGCAGATCCCCATTCGGGAGCGGGACAAAGAGAAAACTGCCTTTGCGACAGGATCTGGCTTGTACGAATTTAACGTCGTACCATTTGGCTTGTGCAACGCGCCCGCAACGTTTCAGCGCACGATAAACAAAGTACTGGCGAGCCAGCTCTTGAAAATATGTCTCTCTTATTTGGACGATATTGTGGTGTTTTCAAGAACAGCGGTAGAAGACCTGCGAGACGTGCAACAAATTCTCCAGGCTGTAGAAAATGCAGGGCTGCGTCTGCAGCCGAGCAAATGCCACGTTGGCTGTAGTAGCATCCGCTACCTTGGACATATCATTGACGGCTGTACTATCCGCCCCGACCCTGAAAATATCCGCGCCGTTCAGGATACGAGGGCTCCATCGAACCGCAAACAGGTGCGTAGTTTCTTGGGCCTCTGTGGTTACTATCGGCGGGTTATCAGGGACTTCGCACGCATTGCGCGACCACTCAACGAGCTCACCAAATCAGACGTCAAATACTGCTGGAGCCAGGCATGTCAGGAGTCCTTCGACACCCTTAAGAGTCGCCTGACCAGCGACCCGGTCCTCCGATTGTTCAATCCTGACCTACCCATTGAAATCCACACAGACACCTGCGGCTATGGGATCGGTGCCGTGCTTGTGCAAAGGAATGGTGCGGAAGAATATGTTGTCGGGTACGCAAGCCGGCACTTGAACAAAGCAGAATTGAATTACAGCACGACTGAACAAGAATGCTTAGCTGTTGTCTACGCAACGAAATAGTTTCGACCATACATATTCGGCACGCCGATTACAGTCATCACGGATCAAGCCAGCCTCACGTGGCTGATGACAGCGAAAAAACCCCCATGGTCGACTTGTACGATGGAGCCTGTTGTTACAAGAATTTAACATCACACTGAAGCACCGCCCAGGCCTCAAGAACATGAACGCCGACGCGCTATCCCGACTACATTGTGACCCAGCACCAGCCGAGGAGGAGGAGCTGCCCCTCCTTATGGTATCTCTAGAGGATATTGCAAAACTGCAAAGTGAGGATCCCTTCTTACGACCAGTAATTAACCACCTTCGGAAGCCAGAACAACCCGTCGCAAAGAGGATTCGTAAAATGGCAAGGCCATTCCGCCTCGTCGATGGAACATTGTACCGACGAGCCAAGGGCTTTGCGGAAGAACGACTAGCGTTAGCAGTTCCTCGCACACTGCGTCGCGAGATTTTGATAAACTGTCACGACGACATCACGGCCGGTCATATCGGGATTGGGAGAACTCTGAAGAAAATCAGGCAACGGTACTTCTGGCCGAAAATGTTCAAGGAGATCACACACTATGTTCAGTCGCGCCCCGACTGCCAATCAAGGAACGTACCAAATACGAAACCAGCAGGAGAACTACAGCCCTTGGAGCCAACGCTACATCCGTTCCAACAAATTGGTATGGACTTTGTCGGCCCACTTACAGAGTCTGAGGACGGCAACAAGTATATTGTGGTAATGATTGACTACTACACAAAGTGGGCGGAGGCAGTAGCGACACGCGAGGCGACGGCAGATTCAGCTGCAAAAGCCTTCTTGGACAGGGTCGTCCTTCGCCATGGTGCCCCTGAACGCATCATCACGGATCGGGGCTGCCACTTCACTGCAGCAATGATGGAAGAGCTATTCCGACTGACGACTACCAACCATGCACGCACGACGGCCTACCATCCGAGAACCAATGGCCTCTGCGAGAGATTCAACCGCACATTGGCCGTCATGATTAGCAAATATGTGTCATCACACCACCGGGATTGGGATCAATTCCTTCACAGTACGTGCTCTTCACCTATAATTCATCGGTACATGAGACGACAGGTTATTCGCCCTTCTTCCTCCTCTACGGAAGAGAACCTACATTACCCATCGACGCGGCCCTCGGACTCAGGGATTGTGAAGTGCAGACGGCTTCAAACGAAAGCGTGGCGGCGCGATGGGAAGAGGTCAGACGACTTGTCACCAGGCGTGAGCTCCAAAGTAAAGAAAAAAGTAAGGAACGCTACGACGTAAAGCGGCGCACACAGAGCCTCTCCCCTGGTGACCTCGTTCACATAAGAATGCCAACATCAAGGCGTGGAAAGACAACCAAGTTCGTCCACCCATTTCATGGGCCTTTTCGTGTAGTGAGGTAGACTTCGACAAATGACTGGGAAGTGGAAACTAGGCGTGGGCGACGGGAAATAGTGAACATTGAACGGATGAAGCCGTACATCACCCGCGAAATTGCAGACGACGTCACAGCAAACCTCCCAACAGGCATCGAAAACGACGGAAACATAGAAGTGAGCGATGCCCCAGCGTACCAACCCAGCGACGATGCAAACACAGCCGGTCCCATGGGTACACACCACCCATCAGTGGCGGTCTTTAACAGTGATAGTGACAGTGATAGTGATGCCGTACCAGGAGTGTGTGAAGAAACAGCCGATTCCGTGGGTACACGCCTCTCATCGGTGCCAGTGTTTGACAGTGATAGTGCTGCAGCATCGAGAGTGTGTGAACGAACATCAGACCAAATCAGTGACAACGCAAATGTTACCAAACCAGTGTGCGAGCGCCGATTATCAGTGCCAGTGAGTGAAAGTGAAAGTGCCAGTGCCACGGACAGCGATGACGAATTTTTCGACGCTGCGGACATCGCAACACCCGAGTGGGACGTCACTGCGAGCGCCAACGACGAAATGAACACTAGGCCGCGTCGACTGTGCAAAAAGCCTTGGCAAGAAGATTTTGTTTATTATTAGTTATTGTTTAGAGGCGAGCGAGGACGCTCTGTGTTTTTTTTTGGGGGGGGGGAGTGATGTTGCGCGGGACTATGCTTGGAAAATAAAGAGTTGCACGGACCCTCGAAAGATGGCACTGGGGAGTAGCGACGAGCGACGACGGAGCGGGTGGATGACCTTCGCCTCCCCCTTCCCCCCAAAGAGGGACCCCTTTAAAAAGGGGAGCGGAGGCCGGCCTCGGGGCAGTTGGGGACGATCGCTCTCAGCAGACCAGTCGAGGCACTACCCGCCAGACAGGTCTACGCGAGCAGTCACACCCGAGCAGAGCAACGTAGTCGAGGGTCACCGTGCCCGAGAGGTCCGTGCACGATAGTCTACGTGTGACCAACTGAGTATGTGTCGTTCTTGGGGACGAAGGTAGCCCGGCCGAGGCATTACCCGCCAGGACGAGCTCCGTAGTCTCGCCGGAGCACAAACAACCTAGTTGCGGGACCTGCGCCTGTCTCTAACCCCGCGTCACCGACCCCTCGATCCATTGCCAAACCTTCTACGACCCCAAATAATTAAATGACGTAACAATGTTTCGCCATGATCCGGTTTCGACAGACACGCTGTGCAAGCTCTCGGCCATGTTAAGTATTTGCATCCACGGGGTGAATGATGATGAGTGGGGCGAAGCTCCGGAGGGCATCATCGGTAAACCGTGAATACGAGTAATTCGCCCCACTAAAGTAAACACGTGAGAAATGTTAAACATCAAACTTTCTCGCATCGGCTGCTCAACAGTCACCTGTGAAGAGCCGGCGGTGGCCATTTCTCCTGATGTAGGGCTTGGCTGGAGAAGTTCAGGGATGGCCTCGGGACTAAGGCCTCGCAGTCGGCGACTGTAGCGGTGGACAGGAGTATCCACTGCAGGAACGGGTTGCGGGATCGGACTGGCAGAACCACTTCGTGAAGGGGTGGTGAGCATCAGGCGTTGAAGTCCGAAGAACCGAAGACCCGAGCGTCGTATTCCTCAGAGAAATCGTGGTTGCTGCTCGAGCTTCCCACTTCGTCGTCCTCAGTTATCTAGCCGGCCTTGAGCCATGTTTTCATCATATACAAGTACCGCCATCTAGCGGACACTCCATGAACTAATCATATACAAGTACCGCCATCTAGCGGACACTCCACGAACTAAACGAGAGGTGGCTACTACATACATAGGGGACGCACGACCCAGGGCTTAAGGAGCTTCGCCCCTAAAAGCGTAATTGAAAAGTGAAACTTTAAGCCAATATACAGCACCATGATGCTGACACTCGGCAGCAGGAAAGAGCGGCATCTCTGAGGTTCGTTGTTCGTCCACTATTTCGATCTACTTCATCATCACTCATGCTGACTAAGCTATTCCTTCAGGCACCTTACGTTTTCAGGGAAATCGTGTTTATAAAGCGCAAATGACGGCAAATATAGAGGAATGAGACACGCTAGAATGTGTGGTTTCTTTTTTCGTCCATTTATAGCGAAGTACACACCGTTCTTTTCATGTAGCAATTAAAGGGGCCCACAACACTTTCCGAGCATGGTCAGAAAACAATGCCGATCGAAAGTCGAGGCTCCTGAGAGCATGTGAGGCAAACACAGCGCAACACACGCAGCACCGCGCCATACGCACAAAGTTCACTGGCGCTGCGGGGGTTTCCGTGTGCCCGCGTGCTCGCTCGCGATAACTTTAAAAGTAAGCCCCGCGTTCGAAGAAAAAAAAATTCGGCAGATCCCACGCACTGTGGGAATCGATGTAATGCGAAGCAGCCAGCAAAGAGCTGCATACATCGCCTTGTTTGTCTTTGAGCCAAATGAAATCATTCATGCCATGGCATCTAGTCCACCATATATCGCATGTTTGCCATGCACGCATGCATGCACAATCTAGTATACACCATGCCAATGAAACGCATATTCTGGTATATACAATGCATGACCTGTCGCCTATGTTCATCACGCACTCGAATCGTGCCATACCAATTTCGGTATATATCCAGTTAACAAAACGGCCGGAAGCACTCCATGACAGTGGCATGTAAATCATACCGTACATGACATGCATAACATGAATCGCATGTTAAGACCTCTCATTTATGTTCGTCATACAGTCACATCGCGCAGTATCAACTTTGGTGTATATCAAGCGAGCGAAATGGCCGCGAGTGCACCACGAGTATAGCATGTAAATCATGCCATACAAGACATGCATGTCATGATGTTCATGTTAACACCTTTCATTTACGTTCGTCATACAGTCGCTTCGCGCAATACCAATTTTGGTGTATATCAAGCTAGCGAAACGGCCGCGAATGTACCATGAGCGCGGCATGTAAATCATGACTTACATGACATCATGTCACGGTTTTCATGTTATCACCTGTTATTCATGTTCGTCATACAGTCGCGTCGCGCAATACCAATTTTGGTATATATCAAGCTAGGAAAACGGCCGCGAATGTATCATGAGTGTGGCTTGCAAATCATGTCGTCCATGACCTGCATGTCATGCTTCCATGTTACCACCTCTCATTTACGTTCGTCACGCAGTCGCGTCGCGCAATACCAATTTTGGTGTATATCACGCAAGCGAAACGGCCACGAATGCGCTATGACCATGACATGTAAATCATGTCGTACATGTCATGCATGTCATGATTTTCATGTTACCATGTCTCATTTACGTTCGTCATACAGTCGCTGCGCGCAATACCAATTTTGGTGTACATCAAGCTAGCGAAGCGACCGCGAATGCATCATGAGCGTGGCATGTAAATCATGACATACATGCATGTCATGGTTTACATCTTACCAACTGTTATTCATGTTCTTCATACAGTCACTTGGCGCAATACCAATTTTGGTGTAAATCAATCCACTGAAACGGCCGCCAGCGCACCATGAGCGTGGCATGTAAATCAAGTTGTACATGACTTGCATGTGACGATTTTACGTTCGTCATGTATACGGCCATGTCACGCAATACCAATTTTGGTGCATATTATGCCAGCGAAACGGCCGCAAGTGCGCCATGAGCGTGGCATGTAAATCATGACATACATGTCATGGATGTCATGGTTTTCATGCTACGACCTGTTATTCATGTTCTTCATACAGTCACAGAGCACAATACCAATTTTGGTGTACATCAATCTAGCGAAACGACCGCGAGTGCGCCATGAGCGTGGCATGTAAATCATGTCATACATGACATGCATGTCATGATTTTCATGTTACCACGAGTCAGTTATGTTCTTCATACAGAAATGTCTCATCATACCAGTTTTCGTATATATCCCTTCATTTAAACGGCCGCGAGCGCCCATTTACCATGTCATGTAAATCATGCTGCACATGACATGCGCGTCATGATTTGCATGTTAGGACCAGTCATTATGTTCGTCATGACTTCTTGTCACGGCGTACCAGTTTGGTGTATATGAAATTAACGGAACGGCCGCAAGAGCCTAAGGTCGTGGAATGTAAATCATGCTGTTCATGACATGCGTGTCAGGATTTTCATGATATGACCTGTCATTTATGTTCGTAATGAGGCCATGTTATGACACACCAATTTTGGTATACATCCGATTAACGAAACGGCCAGGAGAGCACAAAGTCGTAGGCGGCTAGATAGATAGATAGATAGATAGATAGATAGATAGATAGATAGATAGATAGATAGATAGATAGATAGATAGATAGATAGATAGATAGATAGATAGATAGATAGATAGATAGATAGATAGATAGATAGATAGATAGATAGATAGATAGATAGATACGCTCAAAGTCGCAGAAGTTCGCTAAGAAATGCTTCGCATTTAAAAGGAAAGTAAGCACTTAAGGTCACGACGGACGCTGACAAATTAACGTAGCTTTTGTCCCCTTGTCATCACCCCCTGCGTAGCTTTCAGCGCGCTCTTACTAAAGGAGAGAGAAAACACTTAAAGCGTGCGACAGATCCCTGTAACTCTGCTCGTGCTTGACAGATTGTAAAAATTTTTGCAGCAGTCGATTTGTGAGGCAATAAGCTCCTTTCATGAAGCAATTTAATGATTACCTGGAAAAGTGTTGCAGGGCCCCTTTTATACAAGGCGAAGTGAACACGCGTCATGTCCGGCTTCCGAACTATCTGTCCCAAAACTTCACCCGCTGTAACGCTCACACTTCTAAATCAGTGTCAATTATCCAAAAGAAAAGGTGTAATCATTATGCGAGCAAGTACAGTATATGCACACAAAATTGATAAGTGCAAGCACAGTGCAAGCAGCAGCAGCAGCAGTAGTGCAAAAAGCATATCCAGTCCATATTATGAAAGTAGAGGAACTGATAGTGATGAGTACTAATGCATCAACAGCGAACATAAATTACCAAAAGGTACATCTGCCTACCTCATTATCTATGAGGGCCAACACTGTAAGCGGGAGTTCACCACTGGCACCTGCACTCTGAAAGGCAAAAAATGGGACAGTTTAATTAGCCACAAAACAAGGTGTTTCCACACAAGCATGCGAGCATAGCACCAACATGCAAGAAAGCGGCGCGTCAAATCACAGCACGCACCAACCGAGCCTGCGCAGCAACACAAGACGCCAACAACGGCCGCTTCTCCAAAGTGCGCCCCTTCACCCCCTCCAGAGAAGGCACCCCGCCGACCGGCAGCGTGCTTCGCATCAAGCGCTGGTGCAAAAGCTGGAAAATTTTAGAACTTGAGAGACAATGCAATGTGGAGTGAGGCTGCTACCGCCGCTTCGAGACGAACGTGCGACAAGGAACTCGCTCTTCCAAGGCCTTCGCTGGGCTGTGCATGGATGAGTCATGTCAGTGACTCTCGAACCAAGTGGAGACAGGAAAAAGGCAGGAGTGGTTCGGTTGGTGAGGAAGTGTGTTATGATGTAGTAGAGTGGTTCAGTCGGCCTGAAAAGAAGCGTCGGGAGATGACGCTGTGCAGTCACTGACGAGCCATTTTGAAAAAGTGAGAGAAGTCTCAGACAGTGACACCGAGAAGAGCCAAGTAATCCCAGACTGCCGAAGGGGAACCCCTGCTCAGCAATACTGTCCACAAGAAAGAACTAGTAGAGCCGGTCAATATGAAATGACTAAGTGTTCTTGAATATTCTCGGGTGCCTAAGCTTCTATTCCAGCGCAATTTGATTAACTGTTTCCCCATTATTGTTAAACCCATACAAGTTGTATTGTGATTTAACTAGCCAACTGTGCATGTATCAGAGATGTACTTTCTTAATTTAGAATATATTGTTGTAATAGAAGTTATATGGACACTCTTAGCAACGGTGAACTTTGAACATAAGGGCGCAGTTGAGAACGCTGGCAGGCACTATCTCGATAAGCATCACTAGACGGCTCTTATACGTGTGGTGCTCTCAGCGCTTACGTTGAGCTGAGACGACAGACAGCACGAAAACCGCTTCGCTCTCTGGAGTACACGCATTCGCTTTAACCATCCTTTCGTAGAGTTACGCGGATCCAAACGAGCTAGCTACTAGCCTTACTCGGTATAACATTCCAATTTGTTGCTATCGCATTCATTGCTTCGCCCTTGAGGCAAAACTGTGATTTTTTTTTCTCGGTGTTATCAACTCTTGGCTCTGACTCGATCTTTGGATCACAACCGCGGCGTTTGCTGGCATGCTACAAGGACCGATTCTTTAAGTGTTTGTGCTTTCGTGGTGCGTTTCGGGGGCCGATACGTCAGCCATTTGAATCTGCCGGGCAATTGCCTCCCATTAACGGGTTGTGACAATAGCTTTTCTGGACTGTGTACCCATTTTGCCATTAAAGAATAACACATGTCTGTGGGTGTATGCAAACTCTGCATCATTTCGAAGAATTACATCACTTTAAAGGGACAGGACAAGCCCTATACTTCACCATGTGCTTTTGGGCACATTGTGGTGCATTTTTAGCAATAAAGATAGCGGCCAGACGTTTGTATCAATTTGTTCAGTTTCTTGTGTTCTATTTACTCAACGAAAACTTTTTTCCTACCAAAAAGAAAATTACCATTAAATCTCGAGCTAGCGCCCCCTTCACCTGTTCGGGAGACATGAATTATGCGCCAATGACCAAACAAGCGCCCCCCCCCCCTTCCTTTATTTCTCTTCAACCTGCTCTCCGCTACAGAATCCTGCAGCAGCAGTTCCCAGGAACCCAAGTTCTGAAAGTCTTCAGATATGTGCACGATTTCTTAGTATTTTTACAGTGTGGTGCCCGGGGGTTGCATTCCGAGTTGTCACATATTATCGGAGCATACCAAAAACGTCTTTTCCCCTTGTCATAACACGTGAAATTTAAAACCAGGATTTGCTCCAGTTCAGTAAAAACAGTAAATGTATGCATGATAAATAAAGCATTTCATTAGAAGCACTTCTTAGTGGCTCTTCCACCGCCATCTTGAATTTTGGTCCGTGAATGCGCAAGGGCCACCCTTTCAAATCTTGTCTCGATTACCTTAGGGGAGGCGCGTGCTCGGTATTTGACGGTAGTAATTTTTGTTCTTCCAGTACCTGATTTTAGACAAATTTTTGTATATTTTCTTTACACCAAATGGTTCGTTCTACAGCCTCAATTTTAGTTCACTATACTGCCACATAAAGGTGAGTATGCGTACAAAAATTGAGCGCATCATCTTTTGTGATTTTAAAAATAATTGCACCAACATTACAAAAAGGTTGTTTTCAGAAAACAGAATTAAATTTAAATAACCTATGTTTCCAATTTTCACTCCGCCAACAATTTCTGACTTATTTATTAGTCTTTGCTAACAACTTAAAGGGATACTGAACAAAAATTTGAAAAAGCTACGAAAACACTTGCATTCGACTCGGACGACACGACTGTTCCTATAAACAGCGTTTATTTCACTTAATTTCGAGCAGTTGGCCGTATTTTTAGTGGATTGTGAGAGCGCGGCGGCTGCACGCCAGTGCGCTTGTCGACGGCCTGACGTCGAATGCTCCAGCAAGAGGGGGGGGGGGCAACCGGCACGCTCTCTCCTGCCCTGTCACTTCCCTTTTTTCACCTCTCCTCTCAAGAACACCTTCCCGACCGTGAGAACACGTTTTGAGAGAGACGCGCGGCAGCGGGTGGCGGCTTGCAATGTCAATTGGTAAGCGATTTTGCAGCGAGCACGGTTGGCGAGTCAGTATCCGCCGAGTTTCGCGTCACTTCCTCTCTAGTTCGCGGCGCGGCCGCTAGACGCGCGAATTTACGAAAAATGCATTAAATGCATTATATTTCTGCTAGTCTCTGGCTGAAATGAAGGTTGTTTCAACAAATTTCAGCACCCACTCTTTCAATTGAGCCATTTATCTCGGCGGCAAAAATTTTGTTCAGTATCCCTTTAAACATTGTAGCCAGACGGCTTTTTCTTTCACCTGAAAAAAAAAGAGAAACTTCATGCTTTTCGTCGATTTACGATGAAAGGAAGCTACAAGAAACAGCGCCCGTAAAATGGCACATGCCCCTGGTCATATTTTCTTTCAGATCACTTTTTTAGGCTGATAAAAATTACGCAGGATGAAGTGTGATACACAAAAAGATGAGGAAAAAAATCTACTTTTATATATAGCAAAAAATAAAAAAATACTTTTCTTAAATTTTCGCTTACGTGGTCCCCTTAAGGCACAACAATACTATTTGTTCACTGCACTGACAGGCGCAATCAACCCTGTTGATTAAGCTTATAGTAAGCTGGATTGTCAATTCAGCCGCTCATGCAAGACATCAAACAATTAAAAGCTACACTTCTGAACTGTGCACACTTGGCTGGTAGCTTTCTTTGGAAGTATTAGAACCATTGTCAGGGTGTGGCATGGGAATGGCTGCGGTAGCAGCTCCAGTAGCGATGATGCTAACTGTGATGGCAGCAATGGCCGAGGTGGAATGGAAGGCTGTGGGGGTGGCAACAGTTGCAGTGGTTGCAGCAAAGGGGGCTGATCTGGTGGCAGCGACTGCAACTGAGGAGGTGACAGATTGTAGGTACTAGGAAATCGTGAGAGAGAAAAAGTTTACTACGTACTATTGAAATCTACAGCTTAGAATGACAGAAGGCTGAGCTTGTTGTTTGGGATTCATTTTAAAGGCAGTGGGCGAGCAAACGTGGACACAAGAGAGAAGTCAGGACAACAAAACTCCGACGAACAACTGAAAAGACGCACAGCGGCGAAAAAGAAAGTACGCACAAAAACTTATCTGCACCCAGGCAAGGGACGAACCCTATCAATCCGTCCAAGTACAAGCCACAAAGTATGGCTGTTTCTTGCGCGAGGAAATAACGAGGGAAGGGGTCCAGGGGAGCGCAAACTTTCGACTGTTTATTCAAGAGACAGTGCAACCAAATATATAGGCACAGACATGCGCAGCAAACTAGGCACACAGCGAGCGCATACCACCCTAAACACAACCTGTGATCTATGAACTTGCGCTCTGCCTGCGAAAGAGACAATGAAGTGTCACTGATACACATGGAACCTCGTGCTTTGATATGATATGCCTCCAACAACTCTCGAGCCGTGGTGTCCCCGCTTCTACCCAGAATCTGAATCTTATTCAAGCACGGCTCACACTTGTTCTTGTTCTTGTTCGCCTTCAACTATGGCTCACACCCACTGCGGGGGATTGGCCAAGAAGCGAGTGGTTTTATAACGTGTTAGAATACTTTAGAAAGGAGGTGACAGAATAGAAACTTTACAAGTTTGATAGAAAATTTTGGCGCTCGATCAAATATGAATATATATAGTAATAATGAAATTTAAAAAAAATCAATGGCCGAATCTTTAAAAATATATCCATGTCTCGACACAGAAGGATAATAATATAGATTATCTAGTTAACCGATTGGTTTCATTGAGGTAATCCCGCACAGCCACGCAAACCTTCGCATTGGAGAACCCAGAAATAGAGGCTCCAAAAGACAAAATCACAGGCACAGATAAATTCAATCCTATAGCACGTAAAGGTGTTTCCAAAAGGGTTTTTCGTGCTGTAGTATATCGCCTGCAGGTCAGAAAGAAATGATCAATAGTTCCTAGCTCACCACAGAAAGCGCACAGTGGAGAAGGTGCCTAAGCAGACCTGTGTTGATAGAAATTTAGTTTCGGTACACGACAGCGCAGTCTCGTAATTGACACTTACAGTTTACGGGTTTGACAAAATGACCGCAGCCAAGGATATAATAAGTGCCGATATTCTGTAGAACTTGTCAGTGCTGTGTCTGCAAAAGGCTTCCATAATGCTACGCCTGCGAAATCGCGCAGCCGTCACATAAGCGGATGTTGGAAAATAAGGTAAAATCGGTCCACTGATCGACGACTTCGCTAAAGAATCGGCAATTTCATTTAGGAACAACCCTTTGTGTCCAGGAACCCAAACTAAGCGAACTTTTCTCAAATGCGCAGGTACCAGTGCACGAAACGCCTTTATTACGTAGGATTCAGCCCCAGCAGAAAGTGCAGCACAGAGAGATAGAGAATCTGTAATTAAACGGCAGATGTAATTGCCGAGTTTAACTTGCGCAATGCGAGCACAACTGCCAGAAATTCAGCCACAAAAACGGGTATGAAATCGGGTAGTCGAAGGGAATACGACCAATCCATATTCGGGCTAAATATACCGACACCTGACTTTTCGTCACACTGTGATGCATCTGTAGCAATAATAACGCTAGTTCTAATGCTCTGCAGGTGTTCTTGTAGTAAACCGTCTAAAGTATGATCGGGGAGTAATTTGGCATTATTAGGAAAAATATCATCAAATTGAATATCAATAGGGTCCGAATTATCACGAGTCGGGGTTATATCGCAGATACGTACATTCAAAGGGTCCAGTAAACGTTGTACAAATATAATTTGTGGTGTGTGAAACCGCGGCCATCTAGCCCCAAAAAATATTTCCGGATTGGAAATAAAAGCTGTTTCTGATTGTCGTAGTGGTGACTCGTAAATTCTTAAGAATGTCTGAATAGTCAGAAGGCGAAAGCGGCATGGAAGGGAAGGAACCCTCGATTCTAAATACAAAACATGGTTAGAAACCGTTTAGGGAGGCCGAGGCATAAGCGCAGCGCCTCTCTTTCCAAAAGAATTAGCGGCCGTATCTTGTAAGCTGGAGCACCAGAGAATAGTACGCAACCAAATTCCAAAATAGGGCGAACGTACATGCGATAAATCATTATTAGTGTGTCGCTTCTCATACCTGTGCGGTAGTTGCTAAGCCTACGCAACATGCCAACAGCACGCGCACCTTTTCCAGCAGTATATTCGATGTGGGGTCGCCAGTTAAGGAATGGATCATAAATTACCCCAAGGTACTTAATAGACTCCACCTGTGGTATGTCCTCATAATGATAACTCAGTGAGATGTGCACAGGGAATTGCAGTGGAAAAACAAGAAGGGTACATTTACTCGGATTAAGCAGAAAGTGATTGTGATCGAGCCAGTTCTCCAGGGTATTAAGGTAATTCTGCGTATTGTTACGCGTAGAGTTACAGTATTTACAATATATTTACAATACGTAAGGGGTGTAGCGTTGACGCACTATAACAAGTGCAACACCATCGATCAACGCCCGAGACACTTCAACTTCGTCTTCGGCTAGTAGTGTCCTCTAGTTCACAGTGGCACAAACACCTATGTGACATAAACTCCCGGCGGCAGAAGCACCGTCTCGGTGCATCGGATCGGTGTTCGTGACGTAGGGCTTTAGTCGGGAAACATGCACAGTCTCAGTAGCTGGTGAGGGGGACAAAGGCTTGCGGTTCAGTGGCGAGATCTCGTATGTGACTTCGGTTACTTGGCGAAGAACTCGGTAAGGCCCAACGTAGCGCGGCAGCAGTTTTTCACTCAGGTCAACGCGACGTGAAGGCAGCCAGAGCAAGACCAGGGAGCCAGGGCTGAAACGCACGTCCCGGTGGTGGCTGTCGTACAGGCGCTTTTGGTCGGCCTGAGACGCCACGAGTCGATCACGGGCAACGCGACGTGCCGTCGCCGCGCGAACGATGGCGTCGTGAGCGTAGAATGTGGTTGAGTTTGCCTCTGAAGGAAGTAGTGAGTCGAGAGGCAAGAGCGGGTCGCGGCCATACAGCAGATAAAACGGAGAATAGCCAGTAACGTCGTGACGCGACGAATTATAGGCAAACGTCACGAACGGTAAGGTGCAGTCCCAATCTCGGTGATCCTCAGACACGTACATGGATAACATGTCCGTGAGTGTACGGTTCAAGCGCTCAGTAAGTCCGTTTGTCTGAGGATGGTAAGCGGTGCTGAACTTGTGGGACGTTGCACAAGAGCGGAGAAGGTCGTCGACAACTTGCGAAAGGAAACAGCGACCTCGATCAGTCAGCAGCTGACGAGGAGCACCATGGTGTAAGATGACTTGATGGAGGAGGAAGTCAGCGACATCAGTTGCACAGCTGGTAGGGAGGGCTCGCGTGATGGCATAACGTGTGGCATAATCTGTCGCTACGGCCACCCATTTGTTACCCGCGGACGACGTCGGGAAAGGGCCAAGGAGGTCCAGGCCGACACGGAAGAATGGTTCGCTGGGGACAGCTATAGGCTGAAGGTACCCAGCGGGTGGGAGAGGAGGCTTTTTGCGCCGTTGGCAGAGCTCGCAGGAGGCGACGTAGCGGCGAACAGAGCGGTATAGGCCAGGCCAGAAGAAACGCCTGCGCACGCGATCGTAGGTTCGGTAAACACCCAAATGTTCAGCGGTGGGAGCATCGTGCAATTGCGAGAGGATAGATGGTCGCAGATGCTGAGGAACAACGAGAAGCAGTTCAGCACCGTGTGGTGTCATATTGCGTCGATATAGGGTACCGTCGTGCAGAACAAACATACGGAGGAGGCCGTTCCGTTGTTCTGAGGTGAGGCGTTCTATAAGAGATCGCAAATACGGGTCAGGACGCTGCTCGTCCGCGACGTGAAGGAAGTCGCTGAGCGACAAAACGCAGGCATCCGACTCAGTTTCGGCGGTGTCAGGTGGGTCGATGGGATAACGGGAGAGGCAGTCGGCGTCCTTGTGTAGCCGTCCAGATTTGTACGACACAGAAAATGTGAATTCTTGAAGGCGTAAAGCCCAGCGACCGAGGCGTCCCGTAGGGTCTTTGAGTGAGGAGAGCCAACATAAGGCATGATGGTCTGTTACCACGGTGAAATGTCGTCCGAACAAGTATGGGCGAAACTTGGCAATGGCCCAAACAAGGGCGAGGCATTCACGTTCTGTGATCGAGTAATTGCGCTCTGAGGGTGATAAAAGGCGGCTAGCGTAAGCGATTACACGATTCATCTCCCGCTGTCGTTGGGACAAAATAGCGCCAATGCCATGGCCACTTGCATCCGTACGAACTTCAGTGTAAGCAGACGGATCAAAATGACCCAGAATGGGCGGATTTACAAGGCGACTCGTAAGCGTTGAAAATGCCTGAGCTTGCTCTGGTCCCCAACTGAATGGGCTGTCCTTTTTGAGAAGATTGGTGAGAGGACGAGCGATGTCGGCGAAGTTCGCAATAAATCGTCTGAAGTAGGAACACAGCCCCAGGAAACTTCGGACATCAGCAGAGGTACGAGGAGGTGGAAACTCTCGGACTGCGCGTACTTTGTCGGGATAAGGTTGTATGCCAGTAGCGTCCACCAGGTGACCGAGGACTCGTAATTGACGACGGCCGAAATGACATTTCGCAGAATTGAGCTGCAGGCCTGCTCGACGGAAGACGTCAAGGATGGCCGAGAGCCGGTGGAGATGGCTGTCAAACGTGGATGAAAAAACAATAACGTCATCAAGGTAACACAGGCATGTGGACCATTTAAAACCACGTAGAAGAGAGTCCATCATGCGTTCGAATGTGGCTGGAGCATTACAGAGTCCAAAAGGCATCACTTTGAATTGGTAGAGACCATCTGGGGTGACGAAGGCCGTCTTCTCGCGATCTCTGTCATCGACTGCGATTTGCCAGTAGCCAGAACGTAAATCGATCGAGGAGAAATAACTGGCACCATGTAAGCAGTCCAGGGCGTCATCGATACGCGGAAGCGGGTAAACGTCGTTTTTCGTGATCTTGTTCAGATGACGATAATCTATGCAGAACCTCCAAGTATTGTCCTTCTTTTTTACTAAAACGACAGGGGATGCCCACGGGCTGGAGGAAGGCTCAATAATGTCCTTAGAGAGCATTTTCTCGACCTCTGTTTGTATGACGTGACGTTCTGCCGCCGACACACGATAGGGACGCCTATGGATGGGCGGAGCGTCACCAGTGTGGATCGAATGGGTGACGATGTCGGTCCGACCCAGCGGGCGATTGTCGAAATCAAATGTCTTCGTAGGACATCAAAACGCGGCGGAGGGCGTCAGCGTATGAAGGTCGTAGGTCAGGAGCTATCATTCTGGCGAATTTGTCGTTAGATGGCATCGTCGGAGCCGAAAGTTGAGCGAACTCAGATGGTCGTTCATAGCTGAGAGCAGACACGCTGGACTCTTCCAAAGGGGACAACACAGCGAGAGACACACCCTCAGGGAGAGCTTGTGGAGACGAGCCAAAGTTCAGGAGAGGAAGCCACGCATGGTTGTTGGTGAGCGTAATGATGGAGCTAGGGAGAGCTATTTGGCGCTCCAGCAGGACGTCGTGAAGTGGGGACACGACATAATTACCATCCCGAAGTGGTGGGCAAGGCGACATGAGCACATAAGTCGCAGCATCAGGTTGCAGCCGAACAAATTCAGTGCAGCTAAGTCGGGAGTGGATATCTGCGGTGGTGTCGGCACAAAACTTGGGTAGCTCAAGCTTCAGAATACCGGTTGAGCAGTCAATTAGCGCAGAGTGAACAGTCAAAAAGTCCATGCCGAGAATCACCTCATGAGGGCACTCCGCAAGTACAGTGAACAGAACTAACGTTGAACGGTCGGCGATGGTAATACGGGCTGTACACATTCCCATTACGGCTGTTGTGCTGCCGTTGGCTACGCGTAAGACAGGCGACTCGGCGGGCGTTAGCACTTTTCGAAGACGCCTACGAAGGTCGGAGCGCATGACCGACACCTGAGCTCCAGTGTCGATGAGGGCTTTAACGGGCACATGGTCAACAAAAACTTCAACTAGGTTTCGTTTAGGAGCAAGGGTCAACAGAGGTTTTGCAGTCAAGGTCGTCAACGCAGCCTCACCTCCAGGGGCTGCATTGGTTAGTTTCCCGAGAAGCGGCCTGAGTATGATGGGGACGGGGAACGCCGAGATGTAGGCGAACGGGACTGACGGCGCCGAGGTGAGGGCGAGCGGCTATTGGTGAATGGAGGAGCAGCAGGGCCAGCATTGGACGGTTCGACTTGAGGTGACAGAGGACGAGAGGCGTGTTGGTAGCGGAGGTCAGCATATGGTCGAGGCTATGAATTCCAGCGGTCACGGCAGTGGCGAGAGATATGGCCGATCCGGGAGCACACGAAGCAGATTGGTCTGTCGTCTGGTGTTCGCCACTCAGATGGGTTTCGGTACCGATTCGCGAAATACTGTCGAGGTGCAGCAGAAGCAATGATCGGAGCGGTAGAGGTGGGACGGGGGCTAACGGCGGAGGGCATGTCCATATTCGCAATTTCCTGGCGAACAACAGCTTGAATGAGCGAGATTGTTAGATGGTCATGCGTAGAGGGAGGACCACGAGAACTCGGAGCCATAGCCTCAAGTTCGCGACGTATGGCTTGCGTCAAATTTGGTGATGCTGGTTGAAGCAACGGCGCGGGTTCGTTGCAGGATGAGGTCGGAGCCGTATTTGGAAGCCGGTCGAAACGTTGCACGATGCGCTTGCCTTTTGCTTGTTCAAAGTGGCGGCACTCTTTAATGAGGGAATCAACTGTTGTGCAGTTCCTACAAAGCAAGAAGTTGAATGCATCGTCGGCGATGCCCTTCATAATATGTCCGACCTTATCTGCCTCCGGCATGTTGCTGTCCGTTTTTCGACAAAGTGCCAGAACGTCCTGAATGTAGGAGATGTACGATTCAGTGGACGTCTGGGCACGGGAGGCTAGCTCCTTCTGGGCTTCTACTTGGCGTCCGATTGGTCTTCCGAAAAGATCACGTAGCCTCTCTTTGCAGATGTCCCAACTTGTCAGCTCGGTTTCGTGCGTCTCAAACCATGCCTTTGCGGTTTCCCCCAGGTAGAATATCACGTTCGCCAGCATAAGGGTTGGATACCACCTGTAACTATTGGCGACGCGCTGGTACATCGCCAGCCACTCTTCGACGTCGACCTTACCAGTACCGGTGAAGATTCCCGGATCACGAAGCGGATTCATGACGTATTGCACGGGTGTCGGGTTGGCCGGGACACTGTCGGTAGCCATAGCAGCGGAACCGATGTGACGTCCGCTGCGGAGATCCAGGTCCGACTTTCGTAGAGACTACCCGCAGCTCCACCAAAATGTTACGCGTAGAGTTACAGTATTTACAATGTATTTACAATACGTAAGGGGTGTAGCGTTGACGCACTATAACAAGTGCAACACCATCGATCAACGCCCGAGACACTTCAACTTCGTCTTCGGCTAGTAGTGTCCTCTAGTTCACAGTGGCACAAACACCTATGTGACAATATAATGTCTGGATATTATCTGCCATTGCAAAGAAAGCGATATCGTCAGCATACACATAAGTTGTTATTTCCTCGTGTCGTGGAATGGTGCTCTTTAGTATATTAAATAGCACCGGGGAAAGCACTGAGCCTTGCGGTACTCCTCTCGTTTGTGTGTGAGTATTCGATGAAAAGCCGCGTTTGAAACAATAAAATTTTCTGTCCATAAGGAATTTCCTAATCGACGCTACTATGTATGCCGGAAAATTGAGATATTCCAATCGATCTAATAAAATACCATGTTCTACAGTATCATATGCTTTAGCGATGTCTAAAGTAACTAAAGCCGCATATTGATTACGTAGTCTTGCTAAGTGTATACGACTTTCTAAATCAACATGAGCATTCCAAATTGAACAACCAGCCCTGAATCCAATTTGACAGGGGCTTAGAATGGATCTCTCGTCAATAAAACCATTGATTCGAGTATGGATAATTCTCTCAATCAATTTCACTAGATTTGATGTCAAGGCGATTGGCCTTATGTTATCCAAAATATACCCTCCATCTTGTTTCTTAAGCAACAATATAATTTTAGCAAGTTTCCATTCTAACGGTATCCATGCGTTCTTTAAGGAATAATTCACAAGTTCTAAAAGAACCTTAGACGATTCCTGAAGTAACACTTTTAACATTGAATTCGTAATTCCATCTGGTCCAGGAGCTGTGTACGGTAAACATAGTACATTCTGAGTCAATTCATATAAAGAAATTTCCAGAAATTCAAGCGAAGATACCGACATATCGCGGATAGCCGACAGATTAGTAGTAAATCGACGTTCTAAACCTTTGGCTATCTCTTCCAGTGAGGTGTTCATTTCTTGCGGAGTCAAGATACATGATTCTAATGTTAAAGGCGTTGGTAGTACTTTTCTTGTCCGAAGATATGCGAACAAAGCACGCTTATTTTTTTTATTTGGAAAGGTAATCGTAATGTCTACTGTCATATTCTTCTTTCGCGCGGTTAACAGTGCGCTTAAATACGCCAGCAAGAAACTGATAGTCTTTCCAATTTGTTGGGCATTGATTACGGAGCAGCTTTTTCCAGGCAGCTTTTCGCCTTCTGTAATCACGCGTACATTCATCATTCCACCAACGAGAAGAGGATCGTTTACTCGATGGGATAACGAACTCTGATTTCTTCCGAGATCCGTCTAGTATTGAGCCAATCTTAGACACAATTTCCTGACTACTGGCATTATGAAGTTTTGAAAGGGCCGAACGCAGACAGCTTTGAAATTTCTTATGATTGACATATATGCGTTCTGGCTGATCTAAAGTTATTATTGGACAAGTAATATCAAAAACTACAGGAAGGTGATCACTGTTAGTGGCAGAATCAACCACGGACCATGACAAAACATTAATTGCATTTGTGCAAAACGTTAAATCTAACACTGAGCGAGCCTGACCTCGAACAAATGTTACCTGCCCTTTATTCATACACGAGAGATTTTTGTCAATAGTCCACTCCCACAGTCGCCTCCCACATAAATCTGTTCTTAGCCCCCAAGACAAATGATGTGAATTAAAGTCTCCTGTGAGTACAATTTCCTTTCTACAGGCTGCCAAAACGCTGTCAAGGTGGCGCGTACTTTGCACACCGGTGGGGAAATAGCAGTTTATGATCGAAAAATGGTGGTAACCTGGAAGACACAAATCTAATGCTATAATGTCACATTCAGAGTCCAACATTCTGAAAGAAATTTTCGCCCTATGATATATTTTACTTCATACAAGAATCATTAAACCACCACCACGTGTTTGGCGATCTAATCGAAAAGAACGAAACCCTTTAAGATAGAAATTTTTATCCGGTGTAAGCCAAGTTTCTTGGAGAATTACAATATCAGGATTAATTTGGGTACAAAGGTAATTTAAGTCGGTTGAGGCTGAAAATATAGATCGGCAGTTCCACTGAAGTACCCTCAACTGACCAATGGTGTTGGGCGCACCGCAGAGGCACTTGCTCCTTCCCTGCTGTTATCTTTACTCGTATGCGACGATTCACTCTTTTTAGTTTTTGACTTGAGAGCAGCAGAAATAGGGGATCTGGTACGTTTATGAGCTCGAACTTCAATTTCCATATCTGTGGCATCACTTGTGCTTGGCTGAGGCGTGTAACGGTCTGATTGCACTTGTGATACAGACTGCTTAGCCTTATCTACAGGTGTAGAAAGTCTGTCCAGCACTAGGCTATGTAGTTCAGTGGTGTCAATGGTGATAGTTGATTGAGGTGCTGGAGTAACCTGGATTCCTTGCGTCATCTGATTTGAAATGATTTGGATCAAACATTCAGATAGGTTGGATATTAGCTTATCCATAGCCTTAGTCATTGCCTTCTCCACAGCAGACTCAATTGCCTGTGATAGGTTGGAATCTAGGCTTGAAATGTGGCGTGCTGCAACACCAGAATATCCGAAGGCCCTGTCTTTAACCATGTCAATAGCTTCCCTTCGCGAACAGCGGCGGCGGTCAATGATTTCTAGAACGTGTACTTCCTGAACACGAGCAGAGCAGTCGGAGTAGTGGGTCGGCAAATGTGCCCCATCTTCATCTTTACCTTTTAGTGAAAGCTCGTGTTCCCGCGCACGCTCATTCACGCACGTTCCCGTCTGGCCGACATACGTCTTGCCACAGGATAGCGGAAATTCATACACAACACCGAAAGTTTGCGCTCGCCTGGACCCCTTCCCTCGTTATTTCCTCGAGCAAAAACCGCCATACTTTGTGGCTTGTACTTGGACATGAACCGACTAGCCCAGCAACGTGTACTTCTAGCCTATCAATCCGGCATGCGTGGGGGTCTAAGTGAGAGATTCAGGGATTTGATTTCATCGATGGTTGGCTCACGCATGTGCTACCACTATTACTGATATGCCAGGCCTGAACCATTAGACATGTTTCTTCATACCGGTGTCTGTGTAATACTGCACATTCATTGAATCTTGGCTTGCATTTTCACTCTTGACAATTAGACGGTGAGCCTCCAGTTAGCGACGTCTTCTATTCCATTACTCCTTGGTTAATACAGTGGCCCGTCTGCCTTATATACAAGGACTATCAGTGTTCGACCTTCTAAAAAGAGCAGAATTAGATTTTCCAATGCAAGTAATACTTGGCCTGTTTTTTCGTATTGATGCGGGTTGCTTAATTGTTTCGGACTGACATCGCTTTGCTCGTTGACGAGGCTTCCAAATAAAGACGCGTACTCCACTTTTGAACGAAACATGTGAATAATTTAGTAGACTCAGTGACATGCTACTGTAGACTTGTGCCCGATGTAGCCAAGCGTTTTGCTAATCGCGTCCATGTAATGATTCCATTGGACGTTTAAAAGCTAAATGAATTCCTAAGGATTTTATGGCGCTAGCGCGGTTATGCTTCTCAAGGTGCACACCGGCGTTCGGCCACAGCCGACCGAAGGTTGAGTGTTGGCTCGAATGAAGCCCAATAATTTAAAAAATAAAAATAAAGCTCGTATAAATAGAAGGCAGTGGTTCCAATAGAAAACGGCGCTAAAATACGGGACGAAGAAAGGACACAAACCACGGCGCTAACAACCAAATGCGTTTTATTCTTCCAGTCCACCACTATCTGAGTGAAACAGAAAAAATTAACACTCAGCCTGCGCAGAGGCAATACAAATATTCAATGAGAAAGAAATGCTAACTCCTTCGCAACGAGGGAAATCGAGGGGAGGCTTACACATGCCTCGCCGCCGTAATAGATATGACACGCTTCAGAAATGAGACGCGCGCATTCGTCATGGTATTTTGACAGGAAAGTCGAATCTTTAAAAAGGATGGCTTGCAAGCGCAATCATTACAATGATGAGACAGCTGACTACATCTAGCTTGTTTCTGGACCTTGTTGGAATGCTCGCGCATGAGATCATTGAATGCGCGCATGCGGGTCATCCAGCATGCGACTAGTTGGTTCATGAAATCATCGACCAACCAGCCCAAACGAGTATCCCACTGTGCTAGTTCCAGTTACGAATTCTATAGGATACACATATCGGAGCATAAGTAAGGGCCAATCAACTGTCACGATAAGTAAGCGAAATTCGTGCACCCACAATCGGGCATCTACGTGCCCCAGACGCTCGAATATGGGTGCGAGGCCCAAATGAGAACCAATCAGAAGCGATGGATGGATGGATGCTCTGAGCGTCCCCTTTATAACGGGGCGGTGACATGTGCGCCACCAGGCTCGACAAAAAAAAAGAGACGAGAAGAAACACCTGTTTTTTTTTATTTTTAAGTTGGACTGATGCTTTGTCTACCTCGATTAAATCGATCTTAGTATAGGAAAAAAAAAGTTCATTGCCCAGCATTTTGCCCTTTACGGCACAATGACTTTATTTCCCCAATATTTATTTTTGTCCTTTCTTTCTACTCTTCTGTCACCAATACTTTAAGCGTCTCTTATTTCTATCGCGGACGTGTTCAGCTTTCCATTGTTGTCCCTAAAACCTAACGCTTCGTGGGAGGCTTGTGCCCAAACATAAACCTGGGTGGAAATCTCCACATTCAATCAGAACATGCTCCGTCGTTTCCATAGCTTCCCCACAGCATGTACATTTTTCTTCTTTACTGAATCTCACTTTATAACTACGCGTTCTAAAGCAACCCAACTTCGCTTCAAACAAAAAGCGCATATCCCTTTGAATTACCATAAAATGCCTCCCTCCTTATATCGTTTTTGCCCTTTCGGTAGTTACTCACAGCCGTTTTTTTTTCGTCGCTGCTACCCAACAAATCTTCTCCGCCTGGGTGACTTTTAGCTTAAAGGGACAGACAACCGCTGAGAAAACGAATTGAGATAACCCCACTAATGGAAAATATGTCTATTGTATTGTCTAAAACAAACCCTGTTTTTCTCGTTAAATGCGGATTTATGTTTTTATTTCTTCAATGGATGCATGCTATGAGCGTCCCCTTTATAACGGGGTGGTGACGTGCGCCACCAGGTTCGACAAAAAGAAGAAAAACACCTTTTTTTAAGTTGGCCTAGTACCTTGTCTACTTCGATTAATTCGACTTTAAAAAAAAAACGCAAGTTCACTGCCCTTTACGGCGGAATGCCCTTATTTTTCCCACTATTTATTTTTGTTCTTTCCCTTTCATTTTCTGCCACCAATTAATACTCTAACCGTCTCTTCCTTATTTCTATAGCGGGCGTGTTCAGCTTTCCATTGTTGTCCCTAAAAACCAAGACTTCATGAAGGCTCGTGCCCAAGCGTACACCTGAGTGGATATCTCCACATTCAGTCAGAACATGCTCCACCGTTTTCATAGCTTCCCCGCAGCATGTACATTTTTCTTTTTCTTTACTGAATCTTGCTTCAAACAGTAAAGCGCTTCGCCTTGAGTTATCATAAAATGCTTCCTTTATTATTTCGTTTTTGCCCTTTGGGTAGTTACTCAGAGCCGGTTTTTCTTCCATCGCTGCTATCCAATAAATCCTCTCCGCCTCTCTCACTTATCGCTTAACGCGAGGCGACCAACAGTCCTTTGATTCACATCCAGCCCTGGCTTCATTCACACCACTGGGTTCCCAAATGTAAGCCCCGGAACCATTACACCTTTGCACAGACCTCGAAGCACTTCGTACCTATTGTATCCCCATAATGTTATGTGCTTCATTATTGCAGCATTCCTCTTTCCTTTTGCTGCCGAGGCTTTTTCCTGTACCTCCATGTATCTATCACTCTCATTTACCCATACTCCGAGGTACTTGTATTCGCTTACCCTCGGTATTTCTTGGCCCTGTACAGGCGCCTCCTGACCACTGGGATCAATGAATACCATCAATCCACATTTATCCTAGTCCAAGAGCTTCACCTTCCCGTCCGCATATATCCGCCAGCTGCTGTATATGATCTCGACTGTCCGCATGTAAGACAATATCGTCCGCATAAAATAAACCTGGAAGCTGCTCCTCAACCGTTTGTGTACGTGACCGAGTAACAACAATGTGGCGACCTTCTAGCGCTTTTTCCATCCCCCCCATGTACAGCATGAATAACAGCGGGGACAGAGGACATGAACCCCTTGCTAATATCAACGTTCTCTTTCCTACTTCCCATTCTACGCAAACTGTATTTCCTCTCTCGAAAGCTATTCCCACTTCTTTCCCACAAGATTACGGCATTTCCTGAGCGAGCCACGCAGTTGTGGCGCCACCTGTCGTGGACGCAAAGAATCATAATGCATGGCCTGAGACCACGGTGTAAGAAAAATAATTTAGGTGTGGACACTCTCCGCCCGCCGCGAAGGAGAGCGCGTCCAGATAATGTTCGCCTTTAATACATGCGCCGGCCGCAGTTTCGTAAGGGGCGCTGCGACATGGGGGCTTAAGAAACCTATTGCGACGAGGCGAACGCGCGTTTTTCTTCATTTTTTTTCACCTCATTGCATTTTTTTAACCGTGCACGCTAGCAACTAGAGCAAGGAACGCATACCGCGTTTCTCGCGACTGGCCACGGTGTAAACGGCGCACCCGACGCACATAGTGTCCCTAACAGCGTTGCGTACGTAAAAGCGCTGCGTCTTGCTTAGAGCGCGTGAGCAGTCTTTCTGCTCGCTGACTTCTCACGGGCGCAACGCCGTTACGGACGCTACGCACGCAGCTCGTCTTCTATAGTACATGCGCCGGCCGCGGTTGCGTGGGAGGCGCTGCGACATGGGGGCCGAGAGGAGGAAAGAGGCGAACATTATGTGGACGCGCCGTCGGGCGGAGTGTCCACACCTAAATTATTTTTCTTACACCGTGCCTGAGACTGAATAGTGATCTCCTTTTGTTACTTGTAACACTTTAAAAAGGCTTTCGCTATTCCTTGTTCGCTATTTATTTTTTCAAGTGTATCAACATAGGAGATCCCGCCTGCGGTTTGTAACTTTGGGACCTCCTCCTGCATAATTACCTGCATTGTTATTACTTTGTTCACGGGACTAATAAAGATTTATTTATTTATTTATTTATTTATTTATTTATTTATTTATTTATTTATTTATTTATTTATTTATTTATGCCCGCCGTAAAATCTCAGCGGTCATGCCCAGCCCCAATAGGGACGCCGACAAAGCACTTCGCTACCAGGCTTGAGTCGACCCATGCAAGTGCACGAGGGAGATTCAGGAGAAACGTTTAACTTAGGAATAGACATCGATAGCAGATATCGGAAGCAAAAAGCGACTATTAATCATGAGCAGGACGAATGAACTAAGAGCAAAAGTGCGCCATAAGCAAACACCGCAACAACAAATGCCAGAAATATGTGATACAAACAACCCGTTATGTGTTACGAATAGAAATAAACAGTAATTGGAGAAAACAAAAGAAATACGTATGATTGAAATATTACGGATAATTGTGATTGCATGAGCTCGTTGGTTGCACAGTGTTCCAGCCAACATATACTTGGCGGTGTGTCGTGCGTCTTTCTGCGCTCGTCCAAGTAGTTGGCTGGAACTCGCGAAATATTATTCCCTCCGCACCGCGTGTAAATTAAAGCACGTCGACTGGTGCACTGGTTAAGTAATACGAAATAAAGAAAAGTTGGTACCCGGTTATGAAGTGGTTTACGCAGGGTAGCCGACGTGGGTTCACTGGGATTGTCTCGCTTGCTTCGGTGCACTACTCGGGGGTCCGATGTTCCGGGCAACTGTATTCGCTAATAAGGTACGCTACACCGTTCACAACACCTTCCAAACGCCGCTAGCAACCATGCGTTGCGGAGAAGCTGACGCTCGGGCCAATTTTTGTATTTCTCGATGGCGCCGCTGCAGCGAACTGGATTGACACTAGTCATTCACAGTAAAGTTAATCACCGGTCTCTGACACGCCAAACATGTCGATCGATGACCTGGTAGGCATGTTGCCTGCAAAAACGGAGCGCGTCTTGGCCACATAGCTGTGGTTGCTAGCCAGACCTATACGCAACTCTGCTACCTAAAGGTAGCATATACAGTAAAGAGTTTTAGTGCCGGGGCCCCCAAGCGGCCCGCGTACGCACGTTCTTGCGTTCCTTTGTACTCCCAGCCGCATCGAATACAAAGGAACGTACCCAAGCCGCTTTGGGGCCGCGGCACTAAAACTCCCTAATAAGTCTAAGCGTCTGCAAAGGAGAGAAAGGAGGAACGCAGCCCGTTGCTCCATTCTCGCTCCCTTTTTTTTAGAGTGTACATACACGTTCCCCATCTCGAAAAAACGCGTTTTTTATGTGGGGGCAAGCTAGTTGGAGAAGTTTTATGAGAGACAAGTACTCAAGTTCTTTTACTTCTTGCTTATGGGGCTACTTGATTTATCTGAAACGTGCTAACTAAAGGTAAATAGACCAGGCGCTTACATATAGTTAACATCTCGTTATTCCGTCCTTTATTTGCATTCGTTATCATTCTTTATACCTAATGTTATGTTGTAATCGCAGTAATAAATGTAATATAATAAATTTATACTTATAACTTATCATCGCAAGAGCGATCACAGAGCTCCAAAGCGGGGAAACGTTCTTGGAAGTTCCAGCCATCAACTCAAACAAAAGGTCTGCGCGCAGTCACGCTACAGAATCACTATAGAGAAACATTCTTTTTCCGTGGCTGCGTTCGTCTTGCTCCGTTATATGGTGCGAGAGCTACGCGATACTGCCGCAACAGCGTTGGAATGCGCGGGAATAGCATAGGTCCATTAAACAAGGCGTGGGTCAAAATATATTCGCTTGACAAAATATCTGGCTTGAAAAAAAGACAATTACGAATTCCGTGCCGGATGATGTTCTCTACCTCGAACCACAGGCATCCAAATGAGTAAGCGTCCAGAAGCTTATTCGCGCCTTTATTACCGAACTGGAACGAACCCCGATAATAGATCGAAATCTCTTCATCCACTTCCTGTCAGTACCTGCGTTGTCCAATGTCCACCTTCTACCGGTACAGCATCGTTAGGAAGGCATACACCATTATTGCACCACACGTGAAAGAAAAAGAGCACGATACAAACCGTGCATTACATACACTGCTGAAACCTGCAACGAAAAGCCCTAAAAAAAAGGAGTTTCATAGATGACATTGAAGAGTCGCACGACGTTCCGAAACGAGAGAAATGAAGGGATGAGCTGGAGAGCTACGTTCATCCTGCAGAGGCCACGAAGATATCCGAAAACTGCTCCAGAGGTGGAAGTCTAAAAAAAAAAAAAGACTGCCGACGCCTCCACAATTCGTAAGGCAGATGTGCGCCCTTGCGGATAGCGCAAGTGGGGATGGTAAAATAGGTGAACGATTAATCGATTAAGCGTTATAGATGTCCGCCTTTCAATTAATCGATTAAAACTGCTCGATTAATCGGTTTGGCACCCCCCACCCCGAACACCGCCGCTTGGCCGGAGCGCGTGATTGCGAGCGATGCCGAGACGCTGAAGTCGAGCGCATCTCCTCTTTTCACTACAGCGCGCATTTCTATGCTAGTAGAACGAGCCCGTAGCCAGGGGCGTAGGCAGAAATTTTGGGGGGGGGGGGGGTGCACCTCCTTGATCTGAAGTGGGGGCCGGGCAGGCAGATGTGGTCGAGTGTCATTTTGGGTTCTGTATGCCTGGGCAGAAAAAAAATTTCGGGGGCGGGGGGGGAGGGCACGGGCCCGGAGTGCCCCCCCCCCCGTCCCCCCGGCTACTCCACTGCCCGGAGCCAGCGATGGTGCTACCCCATATAGACAGAAATGAACTCGCCCTGATCTCCGTCAACCCGCCGCGGTGGTCTAGTGGTTACGGTGCTCGACTACTGACCCGAAGGTCGCGGGATCGAATCCCGGTCACGGCGGCCGCATTTCCTGATGGAGGCGGAAATGTTTGAGGCCCGTGTACTTAGATTTAGGTGCACGTTAAAGAACCCCAGGTGGTCGAAATATCCGGAGCCCTCCACTACAGCGTCTCATAATCATATCGTGGTTTTGGGGACGTTAAACCCCAGCAATTATTATCGCCTACGGCGCCCACCTCCAAGCCCTCCTCAAGGCTACAGTGCCTGGAAAGGTTTCTAACCACTATACCAAGGCTTCAAATTCAGGCAGGAGGCGGCCCCAGTCTGACGAGGCAGAAATGCACCTGACCGTTTCTCTCCAGCTCACAGCGTACTGCCTTCACCTCCTCTCACTCCCCTTTCTTCTGTCGCGTGCTGGTTAACCGTCGGCAATGTACACGTAGGGCTTGCGCGCTGTATTGCGTTATTATTACGTTTTGGTGTGTATACTGTTTCTTTTGTCATGTCATAATGGCGAGCAATCGCAGAGGAGCGCGGTGTGGACATTTTTCAGGGGCATAGCCAGAAATTTTACTCGGAGGGCGGGGGGGGGGGAGGGGGGGGTGACCGTACTTTATGTATGCTCGTGCGTGCGTTTGTATATGGGCGTATATATATACGCACCATCCACTCGCTTGTTGCCTCGTCAAGCCCACCATTTCGCCGTTCGCGACGACCTGCTCCACCGACGCAATTACAACGGCGACGGCCGCCAGTGGCTACTAGTAATACCCCGCAGTCTGCGTTATGACATATGCGAGTCGTTCCACTCTGATCCGCAGTGTGCACACTCTGGGGTATCGAAAACCTACCACCGCATTCGCCAACGTTACTTTTGGCGAGGGATGTACCGCTACGTGGAGAAGTTCGTTCGCTCCTGCATCGATTGTCAGCGCCGCAAAACTTCAACGCACCTGTCGCCGGCAGGTCTGCAACCTCTACCTTGCCCTGACCGACCGTTTGGGCGCGTTGGCATCGATTTATATGGGCCACTTCCCCTGACGTCCGCTGGTAACCGCTGGGCCATCGTCGCTGTAGACCACCTCACGCGGTACGCTGAAACTGCTGCCCTCCCTGCGGCTACAGCGCGCGATGTGGCCTCCTTCCTGCTCCACCGATTCATGCTGCGTCAGGGTCCACCCCAGGAGCTGCTCAGTGATCGATGCCGTGTCTTCTTGTCGGAAGTCGTCGAAGCCATTCTCAAAGAGTGCAACGTTGTTCACCGCAAAACTACTGCTTACCACCCGCAGACGAATGGCCTCACCGAACGCTTCAACCGCACGCTAGGCGACATGCTCTCGATGTACGTCGCCGCCGACCACACGAATTGGGATGTCATTCTGGCCTTCGTCACGTACGCCTGCAATACCGCTCCTCAGAGCACTACTGTTTTCTCACCATTTTTCTTATTGTATGGCAGGCACTCGTCGCACACCATCGACACAATCCTTCCCTACAAGCCGGATCGATCTGAATGTGCGCCTATTTCTGCCACAGCCAGACTTGCTGAGGAGTGTCGCGAGCTCTCCAAGACCTTTACTACGCATAACCAAGAGCGGCAGAAAAGCATTCGCGGTGACACCACCAGTTCTGTGCCCACGTTCCTTCCTGGAGCGCTCGTATGGCTCTCGGTCCCAACCACTGCACCTGGCCTCTCTTCCAAACTACTGCCCAAATACGAAGGCACCTACCGTGTCGTCGAACGCACATCCCCGGTCAACTACCTGATCGAACCCATCGACACATCTTCGGACATGCGCCGTCGAGGGCGCGACATTGTCAACGTGGCGCGCCTGAAGCGCTACCATGACCCGCTCATAGTGACAAGCTGCTAGGTCGCCAGGCGGCTCCCTTTTCGTAGCCGGGGTAAATGTAGCGAAGCGTTCCTACTCAGTAATGGGTCGTCCTCTCGAGCGCCTTCCAGTGGGTCGTTCTCTTCTCTGAGAGCACGCCCCTCGTGCAGAGAGTCGGCCCTGCTTTGACTGCCGCTGCCGTGCGCCGTCGCTGAGTGCCCGTTAATAAACGTCTTGACAAAATAAATAAATAAAATAGCCGGGCGAGCCGTCTTACTTCCTGGATAAACTGCACGGCGGACTCGTCAGGGCCTTGCCACAACGTTTTGAAAGTGGCGCGGAAGCACGTTGCATCAACTTGATTTTGCGTCCAGATGCTCGAGGGTGGCTTTGTATGCGTCTTGTGCAGGCTCCGGAGTTGACCGGTTGGTTCCTGGCTGCGGCTCGTCCTCGATGGCACTGAGGTTGCGGTTAAGGCCTTCGATCCCCAAGGCGTTCAAGAGGAGCGCCTTCTTGTGCTCCTGCGTGGATAGATAGATGCGAAATGCTAGATCCGATAGATAGATAGATAGATAGATAGATAGATAGATAGATAGATAGATAGATAGATAGATAGATAGATAGATAGATAGATAGATAGATAGATAGATAGATAGATAGATAGATAGATAGATAGATAGATAGATAGATAGATAGATAGATAGATAGATGCGAAATTCTAGAGGCTCGTGTGCTTGGATAGGTGCACGTTAAAGAACTCTAGGTGGTCCAAATTTCCGAAGCCCTCCATCACGGCGTTTCTCATAATCATATCGAGGTTCTGGGTTGTAAAACCCCCGCATTTTTTTAGGGGGCGAAGCTCCTTAGGGTGCGGGTCGCTCCTTCCTCTGTAGTAGTATCTGCTAGCCAGTTTCTTGATTGAAAAATTGGCCGCGTATCTGCGTGCTTCGCTGCAAATGTCGTCTAAAGACGATAGAAGAGGCGCTGCGTGAGATATGGACGCCATCTGGCAATACGTCGGGAAACATGAGTGCTGTGTGGCGGGCTGGTAGTCGCGGCGCTGCAGCAGGCGAAGACCGGCGGTGACCCAGCCAGCCCGAACGCGCGGTTTGGCGCGAAGCGCTGAAGCAGAAGAAACGTCCGCACTCAACGAATACTCTCCGCACACTCTTTTATTTACACGTCGCCTGGGTAAAACAGGAATGCCAGAGCGGCGCCCCATGGCATTCGTACAGTGCAATACAGAACCGAAACCGAAACACAACAATGAGCTCGTGCAGAGGGCACGGAGGAAGGCAAGTTTCAGTGCAGTCGCATTTTCAGCGCAGCTTAAGAAACTAGGGTCTTTAGAATTACGTATGTATGCATTTTCTATTAAAGGAACACACCACCTGTTCTGTCCCCTCTTGAAGAGAGCGGCCATGTGATGTGTGTGTTTGCCTTTGAAGTGCCGCCGAAGGAACGTCTTTTCCCGCCGAAGAAGCGTCCTTTCCCCACATATGTCCCGACTGGGGGGCCCCTTCTTATCTTCGAACCCCTTCCTTTGTTACCCACTTTACCGGGCGCGCGTGCGACAATCAGAGTGCAGCTCGGCGTCGTCTTTGTCGGCTCATGGAGAGTGAGAAAACGCCGCCGACGAAAGAAGAAACGCAAGCGGCAGTCTCGCCCCACCAGCCCAACCAACAGCACCGCTTTTTTACGGGGACCGAGTGCTTGCGAATGTCTTAAATGAAATGTATCTCTATTCCTGCTAATTGAAGTTAGTTTTGTTTAAATGTTCACCAGTGTTCGACCGTTAACTGGCTGGATAGCGGACGCTTTGACCCGTCAAATGCGAGCTGCGAGCCCAGCATAGTAAAAAAATTACACCATCTCCCGCTAAAGGGGACCATGAGGCGATGCGAAGCCGGAGCACTTGCACGATCGCGTTCCGTTGGCGTTTGTTGGGCATGCTACCGACCTCGCGTCGTGGAACGCGAAGAGGGACGCTACGCGCGTCGTATCTTCCATCTAGCCTGGCCGTTAATTCTCACAGGGCGAGCGGGGAACGCGGTCGACAGGCGGGCGAGAGGGGGGCAGCGTAGGAGAGGAGAGAGAAGGGGAGGGGACGCGCATGCGCTCGAGCTCATCGCGGCGTTGCGCAGGAGAGAATTTCGGCATGTCTAGCCCGCGTTTCAGAGGAAGAGTGGAAATGGGGATGGGAGAGGGGTATGGGAGAGGGAAAGTGGAGAGGGGAAGGGGAGAGGGTGAGTGGTGAGGAGGTGTGCGGAGAGGGTATGCGCATGCGCAGTAAGGGTGGTCACGCCGCACACCACCACCACCACCACCGGATTGAGCTCCGCCTTAAGATACTTCGCATCTAAAAAAATCACAGCATATCCACGGAGTGAATGATGATGAGTGGGCGAAGCTGCGGAGGTTCATCGGTAAACCGTGAATCTTCCGTGAAGTCTGCCCAGTACATCATCACCGACGTGAGATCGGGCGCGTTTATACTAAAGGTTCGATGAGTTATGACGAGTTGCAGCTCACTTTAATTTTACATGTACGCTGTGAATTTTTATTGTTTAGAAAACCATTCCTTTAGAAAACATCTGGCGTCTTTCGTTAAGCAGCTGGCGTCTTTTCGTTTTGCTTTAGAAACATCTGGCGTTCTTTCGTTTTGCTTTTACAAAACATCTGGCGTCTTTCGTTGGTTTATTTCATCAATCAACGGCGTTTTGAACAAAATTTTTATTGTTTAATCACGCACAGGAGAAATCTCACCAGGCACTAACTTGGAGGTAAACAATGGCTGCTAATGGGAATGAGAGACAGAAGAAGTCGGCTTTTAGCTAACACTTACACTTCTTCTTCTACTAACGTTTCCTACTGGAACATGCCAATGGCTGCTAATGGGGAATGAGAGACAGAAGAATTCGGCTTTTAGTTAACACGCACGCTGCGAATTTTTTATTGTTCACCAACGCACAGGAAAAATCTCCCACCGGCACCACCTTGGAGGTCAAAGCGTAAGACTGGTTACGCACTACGACTACGACTACGACTACGAGGGACGAACGGGTGCCGCCTTAAGGAGCTTCGCCCCTAAAAGCGAGACAACTGCCATCGGCCGCCAACTCAACGTCCGCCGGCAATGGGATACGTCGCCACGGCAAGACCCCCGGTTTGGCCCAGACATTCGCCTTCTGCAAGAATTACATCGCCCAGGAGTTGAGCAGCTGACAGCACAAGGGCAGCAACAAGGTGGGCTCGTTTCATCCTTCAACGCGCAGCTTAGCACCATTTGCTTCACATACGTCCGCTTCGAGACAAAACGTGAAACACGCAAGAATGGATCAGGACAAGCTGACGCATGAGTGTCGAAATGTCACATCAGAGGATGAAGCTTCTACATCAAACATTCGACCGCAAAGAACAGCAACGCTTTCGATGAAGGCTAAAGAAATTTATGAAACATGCCGCGAAGAGCACTGCCGCAAACTAGACGCTGTTTGGAAGAACGTGGAGATCGCTCTCCATAGGCTGTCATGCGCCAAGGAAGGACATTTTACCAGTGCCGCAACGCACCTTCGTGCAAGTTACGAGCGCTACGAGCGTGTCACCGCAAGATACGCTTCCTTTCTCGACAAGGGAGGACCGTTAGGTGGCGCCGACCAGTACTGTCGTGACCGCATGTGCTCTGCGAATTTTCCAGTTTTTTGGCGGAAGATTGTGTGTGCGACCAATTTCGACAGTCGTCTTGACTTTTTGAAGTTGTTCCGCATCGACTGATACCGACCACGGTTGTAAGTGACTGGAAAGTTTTGTTTAAAAGCGCCAACGCACTTTCCTCTTGTGCGAGCTCGGAAAGGCCATTGCCGCCATGTAGGCGGCCGCTGGAACGCTGGTGTGCGCGTCGTGCGCGCGCTCGATGGCTCTTGCGAATGAATCCCCCGACGCAACTGCGCGTCCCGGACCCTCGAAGATGACGGACACGCAACGCCAAGACCTTGATAACATGGATTTTCAAGACTCCGCAGCTCACAGTTTCCCAACGCCAAGTGGACCCAGCGTCAGAACGCTGGGATCGCCAGTCAACACCAAGCGGATGGAGCCTGGCAGACGGTGCTCACTCTGCGGAAGAAAAAAGCTCTTGCAAAGGAGAAGAAGGCCAAATCAGTGGATTTTTCGGGGACCTTGAACCACCAACAAGCTTCCACTGGTGAAGCAACCGGAAAACCTAAACACAAACCAACCTACAGGCGGCTACCCCCATTGCCCAAGGACGATTTTAAGATAGTGGTGCGACCACATCAGGGGCTCCCGGTCAAGAATTTGACAAGTCCACTACTGGCGGATGCCGTGATTGCTGCTTGCGGCGGGCAAATATCAGGTGACCAATTCTTGCTCAGAATCAAGCCAGGCTCCAACATCTTTATTGTGTCGACGCCACACCAGACAGTGGCGGACTACGTTAGACGCATTACCACACTAAGCATAAACGGACGGCCACACTCAGTCAATGCCTACGTAGCGACAAGTGAAGGGACAACCAAGGGCGTAATTCACGGCTTGGACCCACACACGACGCCTGAAGCACTAAAAGCCAATCTACGAGTACGCACACAAGGGGTCGAAATTCTCCAAGCACGCATGTTTCGGAACACCAAAACGGCCGTTATCACCTTTTTTGGAGGGATTACACCTCGATACGTCTATTACAACGGCGGAGAACTTCCCTGCTATTCCTACAAAGTAACCACTCAGGTGTGCAAAGTGTGCCATCAAGTGGGTCACCGATCGGACGTCTGCCCCCAGCCGGACACTCCAGTGTGTCACATATGTGGACAACGGGACCCTGTAGCCGGACACGATTGCACTCCCAAGTGTGCAGCTTGTGGCGAGGGTCACTTGACAGGAGACCGAAGTTGCAGGAAACGGCTCAAACGTCAACGAAACAGAACTCCGAAGGGTAGCGCGCACCAGCCTGCCCAGAATGACACCTCCATGAAGCCACCTCAACGCCTGCGTTGGCTGAGTTCCGACGATGGAGAATCTGCACCGGACCAATGGCCAGAGCTGCCTGGGACTCGCCCAAGGTCCAGATCTAGTTCCAGATCGAGATCCGGATCCCGGACACGAAAGAATTCTAATCGCAACGCCCCACCTCATTCCCACTCACCCAAATCTCCTAAATCCGGGGCTTCCGGCTTTGCGAGCAAGCAAGCGCCTGGTTATGACGAGGTGAGCTATGCACGAATCGCTTCTCCCGCTGCTCCAATAACGGCAAATCCCGAGTATCAAAAAATCGTTAACGAAAACAAGCTCCTCCGTGAGAGCTTGGAAGATATAAAACGAGAGTTGGCCTCCCTCAAAGCTAACCGCGGTACGGAACCGAACAAAACAACACTTGCTAAAGCGGCCTGCACGCCTGGCCAGGTTACAACGACACCGAATACTATGGAAGGCACATTACAACAAGTAGTGCAGCAACTACAAAGCATGCAAAGTTTTCAGCAGCAGATGTATGCAGAATTCCAGAGTCTAAAAAGTTATGTCGATGAATCCATCGCCAGCATAAGGACCGTGGCTCTTAAACGAACGAAAAGCAGCCAGGGTGCTCCATCTATTCGTCGTTCGAAGCCGCTCCCAACATCAGAGAGCGAAAGCACTATTCATGGCGAGTAAAACACGAGCACACCTCGACTATCTCGAAATTTGGCAATGGAATTGCCGCACCTTCCACAAACGGGCGGCGGCTCTGAAACAATTTCTTAATACGGCGCCAGTAAAACCTGATGTCATTTGTCTACAAGAGATCGGTAACAAACCCGTCAAATTGAGCGGCTACTACACGATATCGAATCCAAAATACCCTAAAGTCGCAACGTTGGTTCTCAAGGACATAGCGACTAGTATAGATTATAAGGTAACTAGCAACATCAACCACCAAATCGTAAGAATACTACCGCACAAGCGTACCAAAGCCAAAACCATAATCATTAACGTTTATAGCCCACCTAAACAAAAGAAGGCCGATTTTGAGGCACTCATTCGGTATGCCAAGAGTAATTCCAGCACCCAGGATCGACTACTACTACTTGGGGACTTCAATGCCCCTCACACTACCTGGGGTTACCGAAGAGATACTCCCAAAGGCCGCGAACTCGAGCGAGCGGTTGACGCGCAGGGCCTCCAACTTATCGTACTCCCACAACACCCGACGAGACTGGGCAACAGCGTTAGTGCAGACACCTTTCCTGATCTTGCATTCATAAGCGATATCGACGAGGTGTTCTGGAACAACCTAGGAGAGAATCTAGGCAGTGATCATTATATCTTGAGCGTCTCGATAGCCTCTCCGAAAATTCGGCAATCCTGTGGGCATGTGGTAATCACAGACTGGGTAAATTATCGTAAAGTGCCCATGCCTGATATTATACCCGATAGCGCTGAAGACTGGGCAACGCACATACGAGAGGCTCACAAAGCAACTTCTAAGCGGGTAGCGCTCACAGTGGAAACCCCGGTAGTCGACAGCCATCTGCTACATATGTGGGAAGCCAGGAGAGGGCTCACCAAACGATGGAAGAAACAGCGACTTAATCGAAAGCTGCGCCACAGAATTGCGGAGATATCCGAACGGGCAAACGCTTACGCACAGCAGTTGGAGACAGTCAGCTGGGCGTGTTTTTGCGACTCACTTCGCGAAACATTACACACCTCCAAGACATGGGCAATACTGCGCAGCATAATGGAACCTGGTAAAACCAAAACGGCCGCAAACCGCACTCTCAAGAAGCTCGCCGAAGAATTTCCAGGAACAGATCACGCTCTCCTGACTAAGCTCCGAGAGAAGTATGTAGGCCCGGTCACTACTCCCCCGTGCACCTTACCATACCGAGGGCAAGAAAATGCAGCGCTCGACGCACCGATAACCCGGTCAGAACTATTTGCTGCAGCCCAAGCAGCAAAGCGCAATACTGCCCCCGGACCTGATCAGTTAACAAACGCTATGATCCGGAACCTGAGCGACGAACACATCGAACAGCTTACTCGGTATTTTAATGAACAGGTATGGGAGAGAGGAGTGGTTCCACAACATTGGAAGGAAGCCAAAATCGTCCTTATTCCGAAACCAGGAAAAACCCACGCCCTACAAAATCTCAGACCAATATCACTAACATCCTGCCTTGGCAAATTATTTGAAAAGGTGATTCACACACGTCTCACGTCTTACATCGAAGATCGAAACCTTTTTCCAACTAACATGTTTGGATTTCGTCAACATTTATCAACGCAGGACGTTTTCCTACTCCTTCGGGAAGAGGTCCTTTGCAATACCACGGTTGGTACAGAACATCTCGTCGTAGCTCTTGATTTGAAAAGCGCATTCGACACTATGTCACATGAGCTTATCTTATCTGAGCTAATTGACATCGGTTGTGGGCAAAAAATCTATAACTACGTCCGCTCTTTCCTGACCGCTCGCACTGCTACAATAGGCATAGGCGCTACGCGCTCAGATCCTTTCCACATGCCCAATAAAGGTACACCGCAGGGGGCGATACTCTCCCCCCTTCTCTTTAACATCGGCATGAGACGCTTAGCCAAATCACTCGACGGCATTCCAGGGCTAGGGTATGCGTTATATGCGGACGACGTTGCCCTATGGGCCGCCAGTGGCTCTTTAGGACAAAAAGAACAAATCCTACAAGACGCAGTGACCGCTGTTGAAAACTTCGCTCGCCGCAGCGGAATGAGCTGTGCTCCCGAAAAATCTGAATTTATTAGAATCCGCGGCCGAGGCCGTAGAACTCACGAGCCGGTCAACCTCTTTCTAGGAGACTACCAGATAAGAGAGGTCCAGAAAATGCGAGTCCTCGGACTCTGGCTTCAGAGTAACAAGCGAGTGGACCACACAATCAAAACTCTCCGAACAACGGTGAAGCAGATCTCCCGTATGATTTATAGAGTCACCTATCACCGAAAAGGTTTCAAGGAAGCTGAGACGCTCCGGCTTGTTCAGGCTTTTGTCCTCAGTCGGCTGACATATAGTCTTCCTTTCCAGGACCCCAATAAGACAGATCTAAAGGCCCTAGATGCGTTGATCCGAACATCGTACAAAGCGGCTCTCGGCCTACCTATCGGAACATCCACTGAACGCCTAGAAGCCCTCGGTATCCACAATAATTATGAGGAGCTACGCGCGGCAGTGCTCATTTCTCAACGCGAAAGGCTTAGCTTAACCGCTCCTGGAAGAAACTTGCTATGTCGTGTAGGTTACCCATCTCGTCCTCAGTATGCGGGAGAAGAACTGGAGTCCATGGCTAAACAGGTACGTGAAAGGATCTTAGTAGCCCCTATTCCCAAAAACATGAGCCCACAATACCACAAAGGTCGTAGAAGCGCTCGAGCTCGCAAGTTACAGCGGCAATTCGGGGCAAATCCTGACACGGTGTACACAGATGTCGCCCGATGCGGTACCAACAAGTACGCCCTTGCAGTCGTAGGAGCGGCCGCAAGTCAAGGGCTTCTGACATGCGCCACTACTCGAGCTGCGTCCGCGAATACCGCAGAAGCTTCAGCAATCGCGCTAGCTATTAAAACTAAGGATATCCTGGGACAATCATCACTTATTCTTACCGATTCCAAGGTCGCATGTAGACTCTTTCTCACCGGGAGACTACCACACAGCACCATTCGCCTATTAGGACCCGACCTAACGCAGGACCATGCGATCATCTGGTGCCCGGGTCACGCAGGACTCGATGGCAATGAGAGAGCGGACGGCGCAGCTCGTGCTTTTATCAACCGAGCGGCCGACCACTCCGACGAAAGCCCTTTCTTACCGCGAGACATCCTTGAGCACCAACGGCTTGAGTGACGACAGTACAGTCCACCCCACCCTGATCTATCCGGGCGGGACTCTTACGACTGGCGCCGTATACAAACACATACATATCCGAACCTTTCTTTGAAACATGCCATTCACCCCACAATGTACAGCGATAGCTGTCCGTGGTGCGGAGGCAGGCCCACTCTCGCCCACATAACGTGGGATTGCCAGAACAGGCCACCCGAAATTAACTCGCCGCAAATAGCCGGCAAAATTTCCGGAAGGGAGCAGTGGGAGACTTTGCTCGCCAGCGGGGATCGGGTGGTGCAACTAGCACTCCTCGACCAGGCGCGGCGGGCCGCTCAAGCCAGTGGAGCCCTGGAATAGGGGCCCCACCCACCCGCTCCCTAAACACTTTTTTTCTTTTTCTTTTTTTTCCTCAATAAACGTTTTGATATATATATATCTCGACAAGGCGAACACGTCTGAAGCCAGGCAGGAATTACAGCTCCAAAAGGCAATCGATGCAGACCGTGAGGCGATCGTCAGCGAGAAGTTACTTGAGGCTACGCAACAAGAACGCGACAATGCACAAGAAACAGCTTCGCAGTTCTCTATATCGGCCCACTCAAGAGCTTCCTCACGATCACGACGATCGGGCTCCTCCACGATCAGCCTAGCCGCTGTGCAGGCACACGCGCAAGCCGAGGCCGTCAAAGCAAGAGCTGAGTTTGGTCGTAAAGAGGCCGTGATGCGCCTAGAGAAAGCAAGAATTGAGGCCGAACTTGAAGTCTTACAGCATGAGAAAGAAGCAGCTGCAGCAGACGCGCAGGCAAGTGCACTCGAGGCAGGCGTAGAACAGGATGGCGGGGAGTGTGTGCGCCCGCACCCACCTATAGACCGAGCACAACGGGTTTCGAGCTACATCACTGAGCAATCAACCATACGTGATGCAGAGCTTGCGTCTCTTCGGGCGACTGTTGTGCACGCAAGAAGCCAGAGCTTGGAGCATGCCGAAGCAACAAACCGCCACACGGACTTGCATCATTATCAGCAGCCGCCTGCGTACACGCCGCCGCCCAACAGCCCCAGCTCGGAGCTTGTCGGTGTCCTTAAGTTCCTGTGCCGAAAGGACCTTGTTTCTACTAGACTGACGAAGTTTGATGATCGACCTGAGAACTTTCGTGCTTGGAAGTCATCTTTCAAGGGCGTCATCAGAGATGTAAATCTTTCTGCGCAAGAAGAGCTCGACCTCCTTATCAAATGGCTTGGTCCTGAATCATCACGTCAGATTCGAAGGTTGTATGTATGTGTATGTCGATGACTTTTCGAAGGGCTTAAACGTCGTGTGGAAACGGCTTGACGACACCTTCGAACGTCCCGAGGCAATTGAAGATGCGTTGCTGAAGAGGTTGGAGGACTTCCCAAAAATACCGTACCGGGATAATGCCAAATTGCAAGATCTCGGCGACCTCCTGCTGGAACTAGAAGCTGCAAAGACTGATCCGTACCTCGCCGGTCTTAGCTATTTGGATACTGCGAGAGGTGTAAACAAACTTGTTTCGAAGTTACCATCCGGGCTTCAAGAGAATTGGATGTCAGTGGGAACAAAATACAAACAACAACACAACACTGCATTCCCACCTTTCGTGGTTTTCTCCAAATTTGTTCAAGATCAGGCAAGCATGAGGAATGATCCTAGTTTCATCTTGCAACCGCAAAATATGTCGTCTTCGTGCACACAACAAAAAGAAGAAAGTACGACCAAGACCCCGCGGCAAAAATCATCCGTGTCAGCAAGAAAAACAAACGTGGATCACGCCTTCGAACAGTTCCAAGAAACCACTCCAAAGGAGCTGCTCGAGTCGAAGAGCTTGGAAAAATGGTGCCCGCATCACAAGAAACCTCACCCCCTTGAACGGTGTTGCGCTTTCCGGGAAAGAGCATTGGAAGAGCGGATAACCTTCCTCAGAGCGCAGGGTATCTGCCTACGATGTTGTTTATCCACAAACCACACGCAGTGGCAATGCAAGGTGGTCGTGAAGTGCCATGTATGCAGCAGTGGTGACCATGCAACAGCGCTCCACCCATCATCTCCGTGCTCAGAGTCGCCGAAGCCTGCTCAACGCGATAACAGCTCCGCACATCATTCGGAAGGAAGAGTCACATTTACGCGTACCGAGGTAGCAAACGCGAACGACAGCTACAGATCATGTGCTAAAATCTGTCTCGTGGATGTGATTCATCAGTCTCAGCCTGAAACGACACTCAGAGCATACGCTATACTCGATGAGCAGAGCAACCGTTCATTGGTCAGGCCAGAACTTCTCGACGAGCTCAGTGTGGAGGGGACACCCACCAGGTACACACTACATACTTGTTCCGGCAGTACTGAAGTTGTTGGAAGGATCGCTCGCGGCTTCTTCATACGGAGCGTATCGGGTGATGTCAAGCTTCCCCTCCCGCCTCTTCTCGAGTGCGATGAGATTCTAGACAACAGGGAAGAAATTCCAACACCAGATGCGGCATGGAACTACCCTCACCTGTCAGCCATTGCAACTCACATTCCGCCTCTAGAGGAGGCAAGAATACTGCTTCTCCTAGGCCGAGACGTACTCAGAGTTCACAAAGTTCGCCAGACCATAAACGGGCCGCTTGACGCTCCTTATGCACAGAGGCTCGATCTCGGATGGGTCATTGTCGGAGACATTTGCGTGGGTCGTACACGCAAAACAGGCACTATAAATGTGTTTAAGACACACGTTCTCGACAACGGACGACCATCTCTCTTCAGCCCATGCACAAAACATTTCATCGTGAAGGAAGCGCCGGTCCTCTGCGCTACGGATAGACATCGGGCCCCAAACGGTTTCTCATCAGTAACACCATCAGATGACACCCTAGCACCTAATCTATTCGAAACAACGCGAGAAGACAACGAGCGTGCCCTCTCTATAGAAGACAGGGCATTCCTCAAGATAATGGATAAGGAATTAAACCGAGACAAGTCAAACAACTGGGTCGCCCCTCTGCCTTTCCGCTCGCCGAGAGGCCGGCTTCCGAACAACAGAAACCAAGCTCTTTCTCGACTGTACTCGCTGCGACGCACGTTGCGAAAGAACCCGGAGACAAGAGAACGCTTCGTCAACTTCATGAAAGAGCTGTTCGTCAAGGGTCATGCAGAGGAAGCTCCACCACTTAACGCGGACGAAGAGTGCTGGTATTTACCCATATTCGGCGTTCACCATCCTCAAAAGCCCGACCAAATCCGTGTGGTGTTTGACTCCAGCGCTCAGCACGAGGGAGTATCCCTGAACGGTGTCCTTCTCACCGGACCCGACCTGACAAACAACCTTTTGGGAATACTGATACGCTTCCGGCAAGAACCAGTGGCGATCCCAGTAAAAAAAAGTGAATGGGTCCAACTGGTCATACCAGTTCCCAGCAATTGGTCCCAAATGGAATGAATTGGAAACCAATTGGAATGCTGCACTTCAACAGGGAGGACCAATTGGACCTCACAGTTCCAAGTGGTCATTCCAATTGGTCCACCGTTCGCCAATTGGTCTCCCAAGTGGAATGCTTCTTAGTCCAATTGATGTCAGAAATTCCAATTGGCCTCCCAATTGGAATGCTTGTTGGTCCAATTGGATGTGCACATTCGAATTGGAAAAGCACTATACAATCGTAGTAGACCCATTGTTTGAAATACTTAGTTGCAATATGTTTCTAACTAACATGGCAACCCTAAAAAAGGTAGGTCATGCTCTTATATATATATATATATATATTGATGTCAGAAATTCCAATTGGCCTCCCAATTGGAATGCTTGTTGGTCCAATTGGATGTGCACATTCGAATTGGAAAAGCACTGACCTACCTTTTTTAGGGTTGCCATGTTAGTTAGAAACATATTGCAACTAAGTATTTCAAACAATGGGTCTACTACGATTGTATAGTGCTATATATATATATATATATATATATATATATATATATATATATATATATGCATTCAGCCGGATAAACAGTTGACAGACAGTTTGATTGAACTGGCTCACCAGTTAAGCACCAGTTAGCTTTAATTGGATGACCATTTGTGATCAACTGGTTAACCATTTGGGAACCCATTAGCTTCAACTGGATGATCACATCTACTCAATTGGTCAACCAATTGAATACCACCTGCAAGCCTAGCCACTTTACAACCGATGCGAAGTTTGCGAACAGCCGCCGCACTTCGCTGACACGAGAACACGGATAGGGTATAGTGTTCTAGAATATTGGGTAGTGAGCCCACTCTCCGGGGAGAGGGTACGTTGCCGCGGCGCAAAAAATGTAAACGAGTTTTCGTTTTCCTGAGTGCCCGCGTGGCGGCGCTACCATCGTCAGCAATGGGAGCCTTCGCGCCTTCGCCCCGCTGCTGTAGGGCTGCTGCTGTGTTTCGTCGTCGCTGCAGGTTTTCGGCCGAGCATTGCTTCGTCAATACGTTTCATTTTTGAGTTCCTGTAGTTGTGAATAATGTAGATTGGTAGCAAGACTTGTTCACGGGCTGCTTTTCATGTGAAGAACTCCATGCAGACAGCATTTTAGATGTGCTGACCATTGTGAAAGAAGGCTTTGGCAAGAGGTTGGGTGCCGAAGCCATGCCTCAATGCTCTCTCAAAAAATAATCCAATTCTATGTTGTTACGCGACTTCATTTTTACATTAAGGGGCTAAACACAGACAGAGCATGCAAACGCCAAAAAGCAAAGCACTTAAAGATAAGCCGCTCCTCTTAATTTTTTTTTTCCTTGCTATAGAAGATTTTTTAAATTTCATTATTGTTCCTGCGTTTAGATTTTACAAGTGTAGGTTAAACTTGAAGTATGAATCTTCTCTGGATATTCTTTTTCTGTTTCACTGACCCAAATACAAGAAAATGCCAGATTTGAAAAACAAGCAAGATAGTATATGTTGCCACTCGCCATGCATACTATAGCAATAAACCCTTGAATAAGTGCCAACTCTGCTTAATTCAATTGTGAATGGTGGCTTTGGTCCTTGGCGTACCATCAACAGTCGATTAATATGATCTACCAGAACGTCAGTAGATCTGTATAAAAATGCATGTGTTTGAATGGAAATGTGTCTATTATTTGTCATTTTTTTAGTATTTCTTCTGATTCAGTATCTTTACGTATTGTGTGAACAATATGTGTTGAGTATTCATGTGCTTTTGTGAACTTTTTTAATTTATGCTATGCTAAGTATGCTATTGAAAATATTTAGCGTCTCTTTGTGAGTATTTTTCTAGCATCTGGGCTGTTTTAGGAGACATGCTTTTTGCCGCACACGCTGATAAGTGCAAAATGAGGCAAGGCCCTCTTCAAGCTATTTCAGCTTTTTTCCATCTGTTTTCACTTTGAAAAAAAAAATGAAAGTGATTGATACGCATGGATTTTGTGGAGTAAGGTCATTGTGCTGCTCCACCAAATAAACTTTTCACTTATTTCCGTGAACGATTGTTGTCTACATTTTACCACACTTTCATTACAAATTCATTTTTCTAAACACAGGAGCGCGGACAAATAGTTCTGTAGAAAAGAGTGCAAATGAACCTTTTAGGCATATTATAGTGTCAGTAGAATTGCTAACTGAATTTTCCACTCAACTGATAGCGGTGTTTGCATGCAATTTCTTACACAAATATAATTTCCAGCATGTGAGGGGTCTTCAGGAAGCAAAATCTGATTGCATGGTCTACCCTTACCTTCCGTCTTTTATTTCTTGGGCATTATTAGGATAGGTCTTTCCTGCAGCTGTGCACTCCCACACATTTTCTTGCACTTTTCAGGAGAATATATCAACTGAGAGCGCGTAAGGTGCTTAAGTTTGTAGTAATATTGTTTTATTTAGTGAGAATATGACCTCACTAAAGAGACTACCGAGTACAAACGCTAGCATGAAAATATTGGTCTCTTTTATCTAAAGGCAATCGATGTCAGTGCACGTTAAAGAACCCCAGGTGGTCGAAATTTCCGCAGTCCTCCACTACGGCGTGCTTCATACTCAGAAAGTAGTGCTGGCACGTAAAACCCCATAAATTAATTAATTATCTAAACGCAATAAAACTGCGAGATCTTTTTTTTTTTTAAGCGAGAGCTCGCTACTGCAATACAAAACTGGCGGTTTACAGCATATATTGCATCCGGCGCCCGCTGATGACGCGCCCATGTTTAGCGATACTTCATGCGCCAGAACGACGGCCAAAGCAAGAATATGCTCACGCAAAAGAAACAAAGCAACGAAAATGGCTATGTACAGGGGTTGCACAAGAGTAGTTTGTGCTTGAAGCGCTGACAAACTATAACCTTCGCGCTGAGGGCAGCAACGCGTCGCTTACATTGCAGGTGGTGGTGGCGCCATCTACCAGGTGAGACATAAAGTGCGTCAGTGCACGGCCTCCAGTCAGCCCACTACCCCTTTCTAGAACACTTTAGATAGGGTGCCTTGATGCCCGCGCGCTCAGCGGGGGCGCGCGCATCGAGGCACTCTAAACACGGACAGGAAACGGCTGAACAAACATTGGTTTCGTACTAACAACCTTTCCAAAAAAGTTGCACTTGAAGAGGTAACATAAGGTAAAAATACGCTCTAAAATAAAAAAACAATTCTTGCTTACAAAATTTCGTACTGTTTGTTGACACAAGCGAGAATATTAAAATTTAGTTTTCTCAGAAGTGCGTGCGTTGCGGCAAGTTCCATCAGCATAGTCATCGCGATCGGACCGCGCTTTTTTGTGGACGCATCAGACTACATCAGACGCATCATGCCACAGGTCACCGGCGTATTTTATATGCGGCGTCTTTGAAATATTCATGTTGGCACAGTCCGTGGATTCAGCCACATTCGAGGTAAGTATTTTACTTTTGAACTTCTGCAATTGTTGCATTATTAGCAGCTTTCGCACATTTCGTTCTTTACCCTAACTAGTGTTGGCTCGCGACTGCAGCCAACTGCAGTGGACACGGTGACGGGCGCAGCAAGCATGACGTGTGGGAGCTACTGTACGCGGTAAGTCTTGTTACATCGCTAACATTTTCATCTTGTAGATTGTATGAGCGGAAAACAGCAGGAATAGAAGGAAAGATCTTGACAGGACAGACGCTCAACTTACTACTGCAGTTTATTGGAAATTTTTCTCACGGAGAGCACGGAATCGCGCATGTGCAGCCACCTTATCACAAGCGAGACAAGGCCAACAGGAAGGTTACTTATCCGAACTGCCGCCCGTTAACTATTTAAAAAGCCTATTTCTTTATCATTCAGCGCTACCGAGGGAACACTGATGCACGGGGTTGAGTTTGCTTTAATCTGTAAAGCTTCCATGATCTCGGTGGTCAGTCTGTGTTTTGATTTGCTAAGAACATTAGTGCTCGTAAACTGCCGATTGCACCCGCAATCTCCGCAGTGCAGAGTGAGGTGCGTGCCACCTGCGAGAACCTTCCATGACGATGCATGTTCTCTGAGTCTGTCATTTAGACATCGGCCCGTCTGGGCGATGTACACTTTTCCGCAGCTCAATGAAACTGTACACGACCTCATCGGTACAGGGAACAAAGTGCATGACCCTGACAGTCTGCTAGTTGCAGTGGGTGGCACGTTGTTAAAGGAGTTAAAGAGGACAAATGCTACCAACAACAAGGATAAAAGGAAAACAAAAGATTGTGGTCATGCCGTATGTGCATTCTGTGTCGCACAATTTGAAGAAGATTGGTCGCAAGCATGGGGTTGACGTCGTGCTCACAGCCCCTTGCAAACTGGCCAAGCTGTGCTCCATGGTTAAATATCATGGGAAGGGAAAAGTGAACCAGAAAGGTTGCACAAAAACACATGCCATGCCCTTTCTTCCCTGTACCGATGAGGTCATGTACAGAGTTCCGTTGAGCTGCGGAAAAGTGTACATCAGCCAGACGGGCCGATGTCTAAATGACAGACTCGGAGAACATGCATCGTCATGGAAGGTTCTCGCAAGTGGCACGCACCTGTCTCTTGAGAAAGATTGCGGGTGCAATCCGCAGTTCACGAGCACTAATGTTCTTAGCAAATCAAAACACAGACTGACCACAGAGATCACAGAAGCTGTACAGATTAAAGCATACTCAACCACGTGCATCAGTGTTCCCTTCGTAGCGCTGAATGATAAAGAAATAGGCTTTCTAAATAGATAAAGGGCGGCAGTTCGGATAAGTAACCTTCCTGTTGGCCTTGTCTTTCTTGTGGTAAGGTGGCTGCACTTGTGAGAAAAATTTCCAATAAACTGCAGTTGGAAGTTGAGCGTCTGTCCTGTCAAGTTCTTTCCTTCTATTCCTGCTGTTTTCTGCTCATACAATCTACAATATGTTGCACCAACTGGCCCAGCATACCAACTTATTGAACATTTTCATCCTTCGTGCAGAGGTGAACACACTTGTCTAGAACACTCGAACAGCACGCTTTGGACTGTACTGACGACGTTTGCATGCATGACTGCTTAGGGTGAATGCTCGAGCGTGGGCTATCTCAAACTGCTCGTGCTGGAGCGTGCTGTTACAGCATTTTAGACAAATGTGTTGTCCTCTGTACTCAGCCATGTAGCTCATTTTCCTCACAGTCTTGTCATATTTTTCTTTCACGCAGCATGTCTCATTGCTGACGCAACGCGGAACAAAGAAAGAACCCTAAGCAACGAGAATATATCCGCGACCTTGTCTCCTGAAGCTGAAGCAGAACGGGCAACAGTTTGACAACGAATACCCTTGGTAGCAGGAATTGTATAGCTGTACTATGAAGCCCCCTCTGTATGAGATGTTTTCACCGAACAACTGTTGTGTAATAAAGGCTCTTCGTGTTGAACACCACCTAGTTTCAATTGGGTGACCATTTACTATTAACTGGATTGCCTGTTGAACACCAGTTCACTTTAACTGGTTACCCATTTGGACACCGGTTAGCTTCAATTGGATTACCACATCTATTCAATTGGTTAACCAATTAAACACCACCTAGTTTCAATTGGGTGACCAGTTACGATTAACTGGATTACCAGTTGAACACCAATTCAGTTTAACTGGTTACCCATTTGGGCACCAGTTAGCTTCAATTGGATGACCATGCGTGTTCAAGTGGTTGACCAATTAAACACCACCTAGTTTCAATTGGGTGACCATTTACTATTAACTGGATTACCAGTTGAACACCAATTCACTTTAACTGGTTACCCATTTGGGCACCAGTTAGCTTCAATTGGATGACCATGCGTGTTCAAGTGGTTGACCAATTGGACCCGTCTATGTCAACTGGTCAACCAATTACCACTAGCTCTACCCAAATGGTTTACCGATTGGATATGAACTGGTTTACCAATTGGATGTAATTGGTGCGTTCCAATGGGTGGCGAAATTCCAATTGGTCGAAAACCAGTTAGTGCCAATTGGTATTTTTCCAATTGGACCACTTGAGTTTTTTTGACTGGGATAACAGCAGACATCGAGCAGATGTTTTACAATTTTGCTCTTCGCGAAGACCATCAGAACTATCTTAGATTCCTCTGGTTTAAGGACAACGATATCTCCCGGGAAATCATGGAGTGCCGAATGAAGGTCCACGTTTTCGGCAATAGTCCTTCGCCCGCTGTCGCAGCATATGGGCTTCGGCGGACTGCTCAAGAGGCTGCTCAGCAATTTGGTGAAGACGCCAAGAGGTTCGTTGAGCGAGACTTCTACGTTGATGATGCTCTCAAGTCCCTTCCGTGCGAGGAAGACGCCATCAGCCTGCTGCAAAGAACGCGGGAAATGGCAACATCTAACATAAGACTGCACAAAATTGCGTAAAACAGGCAGAACGTGTTGAATGCATTTTCTCCACAAGACCGTGCGCAGGGACTGAGGAGCCTCGACTTCAACAAAGACGCATCGCCTATGCAAAGAAGCCTTGGTCTACTTTGGGATGTAGGCAACGACACCTTCGTGTTCAGAGCTCCTCTTCAAGATAGGCCTTACACGCGGCGAGGGGTGTTGTCGACCGTCAACAGTCTTTTCGACCCGCTGGGTTTCGTGGCACCTATAACGATTCAAGGGAAGAAACTGCTCCTTGACCTCGTGACGGAAGGTTATGACTGGGACACACCGCTTTCGGATGAAAGGAAACAGAGTTGGGACGAGTGGAAGAATTCTCTCCAGGCACTTCATCACCTTCATGTGCGGAGAACTTACGTACCACACTCAACTGCTGAAGCCGCAACGAGAGAAATTCACGTGTTCTCAGATGCGTCCACAGGTGCCATCGCCGCGGTAGCGTACCTACGCGTAAAGGGGTATTCAGACGGGGGAGAAATGCTCGGGGGATAAAGGCGGAGCCTAGTGACGTCAGCTCGTGAGGAGAAGTCTCCACAAATGCCCTCCACTCACACGGACGGGGCGAACGGAGGCGGAGACCAGTGTTACCAGACTACTCCTGTGGCTTGTACCGCCCGTTTCACCAGCTGCTGACGATGATGACCCCAGCTACAGATGACCCCCACTGCAGACTGGACACCCACTGCCGCTCTATGCAGGAGCAAGTGCAACAATGTGGCCAAACAAGAGCCCGAAATTCCGCCACATCCCCCACCGCCGGGGGATCGTTAGTCCTGTCGGGGAAAAGGCCCCCGTCTCCTCCGGGGAGCCGCGGGAGGAGATCATGCCCACTCGCTAATCCGTAACGTCGCGGTCACGTGATCCGCAATCCCCCCGTCTCCCCCGAGCATTTCTCCCCCGTCTGAATACCCCTTAACCGACAGGCAAGGAAACACACATGTCGGATTTGTCATGGGGAAGGCGAAGCTCGCGCCACAACCAGACCACACAGTCTCAAGACTGGAGTTGTGTGCAGCGGTCCTTGCTGCAGAAATGGCCGATGTCATACTACGGGAGTTAGACTTCCAGCCGAGCGCTGTCACATTTTACACGGACGGCAAGGTAGTGCTGGGATACATACAAAATGAAACTCGATTTTATGTGTATGTGGCTAACAGAATTCAGCGCATACGTGGCAGCACACGAGCTGAACAATGGAAGTACGTGCGTACGGAAGAAAATCCCGCGGACCACGCCACCAGACCAATTCCAGCAGCGCAGCTCGAGAGGACAAACTGGTTGTCAGGACCTGAATTTCTCTCCAAACCTCAAGGGGAAGCGCCATCATCAGGCTTCACGCTCGTAAACCCTAATCAAGACGAAGAGATACGCCCCGAAGTCCGCGCCTTCGCGACGGAAGCGAACCCACGACAGAAACTCGGAGCCGAACGATTCAACAGGTTTTCAAGCTGGAGCTCACTCACACGGGCGGTGGCAGGCATAATCCGAGCTGCCCGTCGCGCAAAGAGTTCCTCTCAGCAAGAAATGGATTCGATTGAGGTGCTCTCTAGAGCCAAACTCATCATCATTCACGCTGTGTAGCAGGACGTATTCTCGGAAGAGCTACGTTGCATCCAGAGAGGAGAGCCGGTTCATAAACAAGCTCGCTTCGGAAGCTTGACCCATTCTTGGACAGCCATGGGTTAATCCGTGTCGGTGGCCGTTTGAACAAGGGTGACATTCCAGATGAGGAGAAAAACCCTTTGATAATACCGGGCCGACACCATGTCGCGAAGCTACTAGTGCGCTACCACCATGACTGCGTGCAGTACCAGGGTCGACACATCACCGAGGGAGCTGTGAGAGCTGCCGGATTTTGGATTGTTGGAGGCAAAAGGTGCATCTCCTCTGTGTTGGAGGCTTGTATCTCGTGCAAGAAGCTGCGAGGGCGTTTTCACGATCAGAAGATGGCTGACCTTCCGGCTGACCGAATCAGCACAGAGCCACCTTTTACGAACGTGGGAATTGATGTTTTCGGCCCCTGGATGATTACGTCCCGCCGAACGAGAGGTGGTGTTGCCAACAGCAAGCGCTGGGCAGTAATGTTCACGTGCTTAAGCGTTCGTGCAGTGCACATTGAGCTCATCGAATCAATGGACACGTCGAGCTTCATAAATGCTTTCCGAAGGTTCATGTCAGTGAGAGGGCCTGTCAAGCTTGTACGCTCTGACTGCGGAACGAATTTTGCCGGCGCATGCAGCTGAGAACTTGGAATCAATGCAGAGAGCCTCAACAGCTCACAAATTGGCAAGTTTCTAGCCAACACTGGCTGTAAGTGGATATTCAATCCACCGCACGCGTCCCATATGGGCGGCGCATGGGAGAGGATGATCGGCATGGCACGCCGCATTCTTGATTCAATGCTTATGCAGTAACGCCATCAACGGCTCACTCATGACATTCTTGCCACCTTCATGGCAGAAGTTGCGGCCATCATGAATGCCAGGCCTATAACTCCGGTTTCTTATGACCCTGAAGATCCCACCATCCTCACTCCGGCGACACTACTGACACAGAAGAAAGGATGCGCATCCGCAACAACTGGAGAAATTGACACGGCCAATCTCTACAAACGACACTGGCGTCAAGTGCAGAACATGGCTGATCAATTTTGGAAACGTTGGCGTACAACGTACCTTGCTACTTTGCAACAACGCCGAAAATGGCAAGTACCAAAATCTGACATCAAAGAAGGAGACGTCGTACTCCTGAGGGATAAAGAAGCAACCCGCAACGATTGGCCCATCGGTGTTGTCACCCAAAGCCTGCCCAGTGCAGATGGAATGGTACGCAAGGTGGAGGTGAAAATAACAAGGAATGGGGCAACCAAGACATTCTGCCGACCGATATCAGAAGTGGTGCACTTGTTTTCACCTTTATTCAACAGTGGCGTCTAACAACCGCAGACACCAGACGGGGAGTGTTCTGTCCCCTCTTGAAAAGAGCGGCCATGTGCTGTGTGTGTTTGCCTTTGAAGTGCCGCCGAAGGAACGTCTTTTCCCGCCGAAGGAGCGTCCTTTCCCCACATATGTCCCGACTGGGGGGCCCCTTCTTATCTTCGAACCCCTTCCTTTGTTACCCACTTTAACGGGCGACACGTGCGACCATCAGAGTGCAGCTCGGCGTCGTTTTTGTCGGCTCATGGAGAGTGAGAAAACGCCGCCGACGAAAGAAGAAACGCAAGCGGCAGTCTCGCCCCACCAGCCCAACCAACAGCACCGCTTTTTTACGGGGACCGAGTGCTTGTGAATGTCTTAAATGAAATGTATCTCTATTCCTGCTAATTAAAGTTAGTTTTGTTTAAATGTTCACCAGTGTTCGACCGTTAACTGGCTGGATAGCGGACGCTTTGACCCGTCAAATGCGAGCTGCGAGACCAGCATACCACCTAATACTTACCTTGTGATGTTGCGCCTCAGATACGCGTAATGCTTGCTTTTTGATCGACAATGTACACAAGCATGAACCTAGTCAGCCGTTCAAGATGGCTGGCCCTTGGGCAAGTGGTTCAACTTTGGCCGAGTGGCTGAATCGAGTGACGTGCCGACAAACAGAAAGACAGACCAAAATTCCTCCGTTTAATGTATCCCAAGAAAGACTAACGTCTTTAAAAACCGACCGCTCGCGCTGCACAACCGTTCACTGACCACCCCGTATATATAGGCACTGGATTTTGACCTCCAAGGTAGTGCCTGTGTGAGATTTCTCCTGTGCGTGATTAAACAATTAAAATTCACAGCGTACATATAAAATTAAAGTGAGCTGCAAGTCGCCATGACTCTCATCGACCCTTTAGTATAAACGCGCCCGATCTCACGTCGTTGATGACGTACTGGGCAGAATTCACGGAAGATTCACGTATGGCGCGTGTCATTGGTGGAAGGCAATTGTTCGATTTAGTGCGGCGACGTACGCTAGGGGGACCGTTGTAATAAAATCCGCTCGCTGTTGGCGCGCTTTCACTTTCGCTCGGAGTATTCACGGTTTACCGATGATTTCCTCCGGAGCTTCGCCCCACTCATCATCATTCACCCCTTGGATATGCTGTGGATTTTTTTCATTTTTGCAAAAGAATCGTTGGCGTGCCCGGTAAGTCGAGGAACAAAAGAGGGACGTCACAGTTGAGCTTCGTAAGCTGAAGGAGGCTGTACGAAGAATGCTTACGAGTGCAAAAACAGCACAAATAATACGGGGCACGAAAGGACAGACCACGGCGCCGTGGTCTATCCTTTCTTGTCTCGTCTTTTTAGCGCTGTTTTTCCAATCGTACTAGTGAACCAACCAGTCCAAATGCGTACTCTACTGAAGAATTCTGTGGCGTCGCCGTAGAAGGCCGCAAACACGGTGGCCGCAAACAAGGATCAACGCCGACGCCAGCTGGAGATGAAGCGCGCGTAGAGGTTTGAGCGTGAAGTACGCAGTAGGAAAAGAAGGTGGCAGTACGTAAGGATGTCACTTACATAGTAGACGCTTGCCGAACTTGAGAGACTGCAAGTTCTTCAAGCCATTTTCGCCATTATGGAGAACTGTTGACAACTAGTGCTCGTAGCCATTTTGTGGCGTCGCACCCGACGCCGGCCGACGGAGGGGCTCGAGCGAACGGGCGGACGACGCAGAAACACGAGGCGTATACGCTGCTGCTTCCGATGAGAGGGGTCCATCAGCGTAATGGCCAACATGGCGTCTATTTACGTTGGAAAGGCTTAACGGCAGCTAATGCATCGGTTGCGTAACAATTCCTGATTGGATATACAGGGGTTCCCGTGGCCACGCGTTATTGGCCCAAAAAACTCGTACAACAAACAGACAGTGGAGACACTGCCCCTAACACTGAAAATAACACAGGCGGTGAATGGTTCTTCAGCACAACACCAGAGCACAACACAATAGAGAGCTGTGTTCGCCACATTGGAAGAGATCAGCTGAGTCAATGGCTGAGTGCACTTGCCCATATGTGTTTGATGGCTATTGTTCTCCTCTGACCATGGCTAATCCCAATAGTCCCATAGGCACTCCATACGCCCGACACATATTCAGGATGATGGCACTTGCAGCGCCATCTTCAGAAAAACTACCAGAAGCAGTTGCACAAAAACTACCAGAAGCAGGACGCGCTTTCGCGCGCTGAGCTCCAGCCAATCAGCGGTGGCCTAGATGAACACGTGAGAGGGAGGAGCCATATTGCCATATGCCATGTAGCTCTTGGTACGAGGAAAGGACTATTTGAGTGTTAGACCCTTGTCCGACCTGGGCAAGACTCCTGTCCGACCCGGAGCCCAGTCGCACGGCGTGCCTGTAAGTGAGAGCGCTTTTATTTTTTCTGTGGGGCTTACTCCATTCATCGCGCGCTATCGGTGGGCATTCGTCTTCGTTCGCTGGCGGATTCTGTAGTCCCGCAGATCGCCAGCACCTGCCAGGGCAATTTTGGTCTGGCGGCTGTCCGGCCGTTTTCTGGCTAGGAGGCACCAAAAAGAGACGACGATCGAGTGCTTGGCGCCTTCTTGGTTAGAAACTATACACGCGCTATCCGCACACCCGCTCCGCACATGGCGGGACACCTGCCGCCCGCAAACGGAGGAGGATACACCATCTCCCGCTAAAGGGGACCATGAGGCGATGCGAAGCCGGAGCACTTGCACGATCGCGTTCCGTTGGCGTTCGTTGGGCATGCTACCGACCTCGCGTCGTGGAACGCGAAGAGGGACGCTACGCGCGTCGTATCTTCCATCTAGCCTGGCCGTTAATTCTCACAGGGCGAGCGGGGAACGCGGTCGACAGGCGGGCGAGAGGGGGCAGCGTAGAAGAGGAGAGAGAAGGGGAGGGGACGCGCATGCGCTCGAGCTCATCGCGGCGTTGCGCAGGAGAGAATTTCGGCATGTCTAGCCCGCGTTTCAGAGGAAGAGTGGAAAGGAGGAGGGGAGAGGGAAAGTGGGGAGGGGAGGGGAGAGGGTGAGTGGAGAGGAGGTGTGTGGAGAGGGTATGCGCATGCGCAGTAAGGGTGGTCACGCCGCACACCACCACCACCATCACCACCGGATTGAGCTCCGCCTTAAGATACTTCGCATCTAAAAAACCGGAACGACGCCAATTGTCGCACACGGGGTACCGGTTTTTCCCTCTCCGTTTGCGGGCGGCAGGTGTCCCGCCACGTGCGGAGCGGGTGTGCGGATAGCCCGTGTATAGTCCCTTAGGGCATCACGCAATAGCGAAGCGGGCGCCTGGGGGTTTCATGTTTTCATTACGCCAGTGGTTATCTTCTATCTCGAATGAATAAACCGCGCAAGAGAACGAGGACGAACAGAAGAAACAACAGACCACAGCGCTGTTTCTTCTGTTCGTCCTCGTTCTTTTGCGCGGTTTATTCATTCGAGATGGAATCACACCAGCTTGCCCAGTTAAACGTTCTAATGTTATCTTCTACATCTACTTCCGTCGTGCGAAATGAGATGGCGTGAAATTGGATTGAAACAAAATCGTTCCGTTCGCTCCCACCACTAATTGCATTTTGGAGGCCCACTATTTTTCTGCGACTGGCGTTGCGTAGCGCGGCGTGGTAGGTGTCTTTGCAGACGCTGCATGTTTAAGCGAAAGCTTTACTGGCCTAGTCAAGCGAGTTTCGCTGTGTATCTCCGCGTGGCCTTCAAGCGAAGAACGGATAGCCACATGCCACGCGAAATTTACTGTTTCTAGTTTGTTTTTTTTTCTTAGGCGTTGTAGTTGTGCACGAGCCTACAGCTTCGTGCTCGGCGGCTCCGCTACCTTTCAGCGTCCGAGCTGAAAACGCAAGGAACGCGCGCATCTGATAGCAGAGGCGCACGCGAGCGTCTGTTGATTTAGTGGCCTGGCGTATCGTTTTAAAGCTTTTTGCGTAACCGGGCCTAGCCGAGCAAAGCCGCAGCCATTTTTAAAAATGTAATGGAGAAACGTTTTCGTTATGATACTGTTGAACGATTCCGGAACTGTACCAAACGGCAAGCTTGTTTTCCAGCCTAAGTTAATTTTCAGCTTCGACGGGTCCCGACCGAAAATCGCTGCTGAGAGTCAAGCATTTATAGTCAGCAGTTGGTGTGCATGACACAATAGATTGACTTAACTGCTTAAATCGAAAACGTAAAGACTTTGCTGCTAATGGCGTGGAGCGCCCCTCGTGGTTCTCCGGCTCATCGGCAGGTGTCGCCAGTCTCTCAGCTAATTTTTTTGTGTTCCCTCTCTGTTCGGTTTTTTTCCTGCATTTTCTTTTTATTTTGGTTAAGGTGTCGAGAGCTGCCTACCCACTACAAAGGGCATGACCACACTTCTTCGTCGATCTGTTACTGCTGTAGAACAGGCTTTAGCAATAATCGAGTCGTCGCGGCGGCATGGGCGTCCGGAGGGGGGTGCAAGGGGGGTGGCTGCCCCCCCCCCTGGAATTTCGGATATCTTTCTATGCAGTATCAATAAGCTGCACATGTTCGTTATCACACAAAAGGTCCGCATATCCGTGTGAAACGACCTTCAGAATTGTCAGCCAACTTTGTACGTTATTACATATTATTGACTAACCTTGCCGGTCAAGTCACAGTAGTGACCCCCCCCTCCCTCCCCTCCATGGATGCACCCCCCTGGAAAAATTTCTGCGGACGCCCTTGCGCGGCGCTGTCTTTTGACGTGGTTAACCTACTGTTCGTGGGCAGTAGATCATGGTCCAGGGCAGCAATGTTCGCTCTCGTTTAGCGGCAGTTTGGCGCTGGTCTCACTTCGCGCCTGAACGTTTGTTAGGCTCGCCGTAGTCGATGGCCGTTTCTTCGTATTTAACTTGCGGCTGAGAACTGGGTTGCGTGAGAAAAGGCTTCAGTTTGTCATTAACGAGCCTAGTCTCTTCGTTTTTTTTTCTTTTTCTCTTTTTCTGTAACGCGCCTTCCTTCCTTCTCCCCTGCTGGTTCGTCAAAGAAGTTAAATGTTGACCTCGAACCCTCCGCTGTCACTCCCCCTGAAGAAGGAATCGAGTCGTTTCGAAACGTCTGGAAGTAAATCCAATTTTTTGGTTGGAGCCCTTTAATGTGTAGCATGTGCTCTAGCTCGTACCAGGGGCGGATCCAGGCGCTTGCTTTGGGGGGGGGGGGGGCGGTTGGTTGTTGGGGGGGGGGGGGGGGGGGGGGGGGGGCGTTGCCCAACTTTAAAACTTCACGTTAGTAACCAAATGCTCATTATTTTTGTTCTCAGTTGCATTGCTCAGTGCCATTTCATTATCTAAAATAATATCTCGTAGAAAACCACGTGCAGTTTTGAAAACAATTTATTGACATGGTGGGCATGGTCAAATCTTGTAATATCACAAAAACCTAAAAGTTTACGCAGGAATCTGAGTAATATCGGCGACAAATATGAACACAAGAGAGAATGCAAATCACGCAAGCAGCATTAACCAGCATAGAGCGGCGATTTGTACGTTTACACGAAGTCTCACCGAGCTTTGTACATAGGAAAGTAGAGCGACACTCATCATTCATGAGTCATACACAAGAAGTACAATGAGGTATCTAGAGTGATACAAAACAACTACAATAATGTTTACTAAAAGTAAACATAACTGCATTATACAGGGTTGATGGCAACTTTGAAGAAAACAATTGAAGGGTTTTTAAGGACTTTCAAGCACCTAACGAAGAATTTTCAAGGACTTCAAGCAACACTTGTTGAGATCGTAGAAAAAGGAAACACCAGCTTTTACAGCATGAAGCACATCCTTCATTGCACACAAGCCAAAGTAGGAACATTTTCACAATTAATAGCTAACTAAAGGAATTCTCACCGTTCCTTTTTCGCTCATATTTTTTACACTGTTTTCCACGGGTTTCAGTGTTCTTCTGCTAAGTTGCTTAAACTGATTCACCTCACAATATGGATGTATTGCGTGAGCGCGTGTGCACATGACACATACACAAAATGTGCATTGCCAGCCTTAAAATTTTTTCAACTTATATGTATATAAGACATAATCGCCGCTAATATAACACAAAAACGCAGGAAAAAACACAAACATGACAACATGGGCAGCACTTGCAACTTATTTTGTGACATTTTAGGGGCAATTGTGTCACATATAGCAAGTACCAACTAGGCGATGAACACGTTCACCTGTTGAGCATATATGCCCACACACACACACATATGCAAAGGGGTCGGGCTCCCTTCACTCTCTACTGCCACAAAATAAAATCCTCGTCAACCCTCTGATCAAAAGTAGGCTCGTGCAAACATAACTTTCTAGGCTCAAAGTGAATGGCAATTAGTGTCGAATAATTTTGTAGTGATTTCATATAGTAGCGGGATTTGAATTGTAGTAGGATGCAAACTATATGTGGAAAAATAATTTAAGTTTTAAAATTTCTCATACGTAAGCAATATAAGACGATAATAAAAGGAATGACTGAAGTGCAGAAGTGTGGCTTCGCGCTGGGACGGATTTCCCCTGACAAGGTGGTTTTTCGGCACAGCAGTCCCGTGTTGCAGTGAAACCATCTTTAAAGCGGGTTACATGTGTTAGAATATGTCTGTTCGTTCTTTTTAAATACTTTCAAATTCTAAATTAATGTCATAGCGAATTGGAACCGTGTAATATGAGCTCGATTATTGGCACAGAACTATCCAAAATGCAATTGCTAAAAATTGGCTCAACAAAAGTGTATTGACAAAATTCAAGGACATTTAGGGACCTACAATAAGAGTTTTCAAGGCCTTAAAAGTGCTATTTCAAAATTCCAGGGTTTTCAAGGGTTTCAAGGACAGCTACGACCCCTGTAGCATAAGAAAAGGCGGCAATCTTAACCAACAAAACAAAAGTCGGAAAGAAACATGTGCAGCAGAAAAACGATATTTACACACGAATGAATGTGTATATTCGTGATAAAAAGGTTCACAGGTTTGTTAGAAAAGCATGCGGGGTTGGCATCTTCGGCAATTAAGCTTGTAAAGACTCAAACTATGGAGGCTGGTTAAATCACAAGCTCTAACCTCCGCTGTCCGCTACATTTGGTTGCGAACCGCTCAATCACTTTACTCGTGTCAATGGTAATGTCCCTATGAGCATGTAATAATGCCAGCCCAGTCAAACGCTCTTCACCCATTTGAGAGCGCATCCACGTCTTCAGACGTCGTAAAGCAGAAAAAGACCTTTCGGCACTGGCCACACTTACGGGTAGAGTGGCCAGTATCTGAAGAAATGTGTGAATTAAAGGAAAGATTTCCCTGTCGCACGTGTCCAGTGCTCCCGCAGCGGTAGTGGGAACTTCCCTTCCGTCTTCGGCCTCGCGCATCCATTTCTGTCGCCATAAACCTAGCTCAGCTTCAGCCATCTTTGCTGTCGTTGACACATTTGTGCCCATGAAAGCGGAATAGCGCCGAGAAATGTTTGCGAGATACTTTTTGTCGTCCTCTTTTGTGGCGTGACTTTGGGACGGCACAAAAAGAAAAAGTTCGTAGGCACTTTCCGCCTCAACAGTGAATCGCGATTTTAAGTCAGTCAACACATTGTCCAGTAATGGAGCGTAGACTGCCGTCCTATAGTAGCTCTCTACATCAGGCATAGGGGCGTTGCATCTGTACGTCTGTCTTTTAGTAATGCGTGGCGACCGAATCTCTGTTTCCAGTTCATCTGCCAGGACGACGGCGTCCTTGTAGAGTTGCGAAAATGTTTCGGCAGAGTCCACTCTTCTGTTATGGCACTACATAGCCAATCCTGTGGCACACGGCAATAAATACTCGATGCGTAGTAGAATGAACTACGATCGCTTTAATGGCGACATAGAATCCGAAGAAGACGAAAAACACGTGCGTAGTGGGTCCTCTCTTCGCTTCGTCTTCATCTTCTTTTCTAGGTCCCAACATCTTCCGGGGCCTCAGTTGTGGTAGCGCCGATCTCCAGGTAGTATATCTTCTGCGCGGGTCTTTTCAAAACTTTTCCGCTACCCAGGCGTAACAGGCAAGCGCGAACAATTCCGTCATTGCCGAGGTAAACTTCTTCAACTTTTGCCAGAGGCCACATAAACTTCGCTTTGTTGGGTGTGTCCACAATAACGATGTCTCCAATCGCTAGGTTGCGGGAAGAAGATCCAGGAGAACGATGTGCGGATGGTAAAGTGAGAATATACTCGTGCTTCCAACGTCTCCAAAAATGATCCAACAAACTTTGGCGGTGTTGTAAACGCCGTGAATATTCCTTCGCACCGCTGTGGTTCACTGAATCTTCTGTTGAATCACCATCCGGCAAAGTGGTAAATTGTTGGCCTATAAGAAAATGTGCTGGCGTAATCGCGGATGGCTCACCAGCTTCGAGGCAGGCGTAAGTAAGCGGTCGGGAATTAACCACAGCTTCGACCTCGGTAAGTAGCGTACCGAGTTCTTCAGCAAAAAGGCTGTTTCGTCCAAGGACTTTTCGTAGAGACGTCTTCACTGATCTAATCAGTCTTTCCCACCAACCGCCCCACCACGGCGCCGCATCTACGATGAATTTCCATTTAATCCGCTGTGTCGTGATGAACGACTGGAAGTCGGTCTCCTTGTTCCATGTCATTCCGAGGAATTTTGTTGTGGTTGACGTTTGTCCGCTGCCGTTAGGTATAGCTGGCTCGTTTGAGTCGAATATGTCCTGCAGCTCTTGACAACTTGTTGTCCATTTTCTGAGTGGCATTCCAGCGTCATTCATTATTGCCTTTGTGGTGGCGTAAAGCTCTACAGCTGCTTGTAAATTATTCGCCCCAATCAGCAAATCGTCTACATAAAATGACTTCGCAAGTAGTTGGGCCACTCCGTGCTGCTCGTTGTCTACACCTGTTTTGAGGTGATGTTGAATGGTCGCTGTAAGCATGAATGAACTTGACGTCGATCCGAAAGGTACTCTTGTCATTCGCCAGACCTGTATGTCGTCTTCCCTGAATGGTAACGTCGGCTTCTCAGCAAACCACAAGAACCTGAAGAGATCTCTGTCTTGTGGTCTAACACCAACCTGCAGAAACGCTTTTTCTATGTCTGCAGTCATTGGTACTTTGTACCAGCGAAATCGCATGAGGACTTGTAGCAGCTGAGGATTCAAGTTCGGCCCGGTTTGTAGGCAATCATTCAGCGATTTTTGGTCTCTTGCATGCGACGAGGCATCAAATACCACCCTCAGCTTCGTAGTGAGAGAGTCCTCACGGATAACTTCTCGGTGCGGCATGTAATATGTACGCTCCTCATTGGGTTTCCTTTTGGAGACTACTTCCGCGTGTCCCGAGTCAGCGTACTGTCGAATGGCATGGTCGTACCGTTCCAGCTGGCCTTTTTTGGTTGATAGTCGTCGTACAAGGCTCTGAAGGCGGTTACGTGCGACGAGGTAGTTGTCTTCAATTAATTCTATGTCAGGTTCTTTGCACGGCACTGCAACTTCGTACCGTCGATCCTTCTTGACAATATTATCTAGGAACCTGGACAACGTGGTTGAAGAAGTTAGCTGTTCTTCCTCTGGGGAGATGCCCATAACATCCAAAGTCCAAAAGGACTGCAGATCATCATTAATCTCCGATTGTGAACGTATATCTGTTCTTAATACACATACCATCACTCTGGATGTGCTTTGAACAAAGCTCCTTTTCTTCACAGGTCCTTGTAGTGTCCAACCCAATATAGTGTTAATAGCCACTAGTCCTTCAATTTCTTGGCTTCTGATGACTTCACCGGTTATGATCTTCCATATTTGGTCTGATCCAATAAGCAGACTTATTCCAGGCTCGGCTTGCGCCATAGGAATGGTAAGCTCGTCCGCTAATACCATCTTTAGTTCACGAAGGTTCTTGCCAAAGGAACAGTCAGTATTTGTCACTGCGACATCTTGACAGATCACTGGTATCGTGATAGCTTCGATGACCTGTTCTTTGTCTCCAAACTGACTTCTCACGTGCACTTCGACTATTTTACTTCGTCGTGGTTGGGAAGGTACTTCAGACGCAAACGTGTTGATTGCCAGCTTCGTTTCTCCGATTACCTTCAGCTGCAAACGTGTAGCGAGTTCTTCCTTTATAAATGAACGCTGGCTGCCGCTGTCTAAGATTCCTCTTATGTAGCAAGCCTTATTTTCTCTTCCCACCCAAGAACGAAAGGTTTGAAGATGTACACCTTCGTCAAGTTGGCAGCTCGTTACGGCAGTTGATCTTTCGTTCTGATCTGACTGCGTTTCGTTAACGCATGCTGTCGTTGTGTTCAGTTTCCTAGTACTCTTTTCATTGGCGTTTGGGTTGCACATAGTTGTTGCGTGCCTTTTTTTACAAGAAAGGCACTGTATGCGTCTTCGGCAATCTCTGGCTAGGTGCCCCGGTATAGTGCATTTATAGCACCTCATGTTTTTGCCTAGTCTATCTTTCTTCTCTTCGAGCGTTAGAGAACTGTCGCAAACCTCCGTTTCATGTCTCAGGGATTTGCAGAAGAAGCACTCACCATATTTCGGCTTTCCCGTATGCGCGGTATGCAGCACAGATGCCGATGGAATATGCTTGCGGTTGTGAGTGCGTTCTGACGATTCTTGTGTCCCTGATCGCTCTCGGCTTTCGATTTCGATGCGGGTAAACTGTAGCAAGCTCTCGAGCTCCTGACACGATGACACTGTTTCTTCGTTTGTAGCAACCGATGTTCGGAGCATGACTTCACTTATACGGCGCTGGCGGTGAAAAGAAATGACGATATCTTGCGGCAGTGCTTTTAGTAGAATGTCATAGAGCATCGCAGAAAAGCTGCTTGTCGGCACCCCGAGAGCGTCGAGACCACGCATGTTCATCTGGACTTGGTCGTATAGAGTGCGCAGCTGTTGTACGTCAGACGCCAGTCTCACGCATCGAATGTCTCTCAAGGCTCGTAGGTGATGTTGCTCTATTTGCCGTTTATCCCCATATCTGTCTTTTAGTAGCTGAACTGCATTTCCGTAGCATGCGCTTGTAGTCGCAAATCCAGCGATTGCTGCAGCAGCTTCTCCTCTCAGGTAATTCCGAAGGTAATGGAACTTGTCTGTCTCGCTTAGTGTCACATTTGAATGCACGGTGCCTTCGAACTGCTCCCAGAAGGCCGTCCACTCCCGTATGTTTCCGTTAAACGGCTTGATCTCCAGTCGTGGTAGGCGGGGTCCGATATGTGCATTGCCGACATTCGTAGGAGCATGGACGGTACTTGCTGAATTTCCAGCGTCGACGGCTCTCTGCGCGTTGTTGATGTCCTCGATTCGGCACTGTAGACGTGCAAGTGTCGCTACTGCTTGATCTTCGTAGTCTGCTGCTGCGGCGTATTCAGCCGCGAGCTCCTCTGTTGGAATGTGATCTTCCATTTCTTCCGATATCTTCTTCAGCTTTTCATTACTGGATGTCAGCCGCTCCTTCAATGCGATGATTGTCGCTCTGTCGACGCTGTCGCTTTCCAAAATAGCTGTCGCCTCGTTGATTATCTTGGTATTCTGAGCTCGTGCCGATGATCTCTTCTGCTTCAAACGATCCATTGCTGCAGTGTACTCACAGGAAACCTTGGGCTTGCGTCCACTCGTTGAAGTAGCTGGTCGCGGCCACCGACGAGGCTTACCAAGCACCGACGATTATTCCTCAGAGAAATCGTTCTTGTCGATGCTGCCGTCCGTGTCGCCGATTAGCCGCAGATCCCGGGTTTTCGGCACCATATGTTATGGCACGACATAGCCAATCCTGTGGCACACGGCAATAAATACTCGATGCGTAGTAGAATGAACTACGATCGCTTTAATGGCGACATAGAATCCGAAGAAGACGAAAAACACGTGCGTAGTGGGTCCTCTCTTCGCTTCGTCTTCATCTTCTTTTCTAGGTCCCAACACTTCGCTTATCAAGAACAGCCATGGTGTCCACCAATGCGTTCTTGGCCGTTCGGACGTCAATACACTGTCTCTGGAAGAGACGACTGAGCGGAAGCGTATGGGCCAGCATGTCGGCCAAGCAGATAATAGTAACCAGGAATTCGCCGTCTTTTATGGCGGCAAGGAGCGTTTTAGCTTTCGCCGAACTGTGCATTTCAGTCCAAGTGGAGATGCTCTCCAAAGCCTTGGCCACGCTCCCAAGCGAATCACGAAATCTCATAACGCCGTCGTGCCTCTCAATCCATCTCGTTTCGCAAAGACCTTTCAGTTGACCACCAAGGATGGTTTTCAAAACAATATTTCGTTTCGGTGACGCTGTAAAAAAGAAATCACCTCTTTCATAACACCAACAGCATTTCTAATGGACTGTAGCCTTGATGATTTTAACAGCGACAAGTTTAGTGCGTGGTTGAAGCAAGGACAGTGCACAGCATTGGGTGCCGAGCGTTTAATTTCAGATACAGCGCCACAAATCTGAGAGACCATGACGCTGCAGCCATCGGTACCTATACCAACGCACTTTTCGAGATCAACTCCTAATGCCTTCAGTGCCTTAATAACTTGTTGCCCGAGCGTTATTCCTGTCACAACGGGCTCACTTATGCCAGAGCCAACAGCCGTGCTACCAATATCACTACGAATGTCTACGAACTGTACGAAGTCTTCTCGAATGACGTTGTTGTGGACATATCGCAGAACAAGACACAATTGTGACATATGAGCAACGTCAGTAGTTTCATCAAACAAAACACTGTACATGCCGGATTCTTGTACCTGTTGAATTATCATAGAAATCACTTCTTCCGCACAGCACGTGATTAGTTCATTCTGGGTTGTCTTGCTTATATATGTTGCCCGAGATGACGCATTGGCGAGATGCCTCTCGAGTTCCTTGTCACCACTGGAGACCCGAAAGCGCAATAGTTCACGAAAGTTTCCCTCGTTAGCGACTGGTGAAGCCTCTTGTGAGTTGTCGAGAAGCGAGCCATCGTCTCTATGTCCACGAAGCGGTATGCCTTGACGCCCTAGAAATATGATGCTTTCTATGATGGGTATCAGACGGTTTCTATTCTCAGTCACTTGAAGTAGACGCTGTTTGGACACTTGGTTCGCGACATCTCTTTCCGGTGCACCAGCACAAGCAAGAAAGTTTTTTGCGGCTTCCACTGCTTCCTTGTGGTATCTGGTGGCTTCATGCCGAGGAAGATCGCCATCCTTGCCTAGTAGCCTCGCAAATGTCCTGAGCGGTCTCGTCACAAGTTTCTGAAGTGGAACATTTCTTTGGTAGCCTCCAACGGCGCCTGTTGCGAACAATGCGCAGTATTTGCAATATAGACCTTTCTGACTGTTCGACAGAACAAGCCACTTAAATTTAAGCAAATGTGCACTGCTCAAATATCTTTTTTCCTCTTTGCCCCCTTTCTTGTGGATGGAGTGCGGGAAGCTATAATTTTGTGGCGGCTGCCAATGGGACTCCAGCAAACACCTCTTGGAGAAGTTGTCAACTTGCTTTTCCACGAAGTTTGCAATGTCCAAAGAACCCGACACCATGGCAGTGCCTCCACTGTCGCTGGCTGTCAAGAGCGTGGCGTCCGATCTTTTGCTTTCGTGTTCGGCATTCTGCATGCAGACAACATTCGCATCAATCTCATCTACGTGCAACGAAGGAGCGGGGAATGGAGTCTCCGTACGACTGGCTTGAGAGTCTTCTTGGCGAGTCTTCTTGGCAGCTGGACGGAAGAAACTGTCGATCGTTTTAGTACTCGCCCGCTTCATTCTTCACAGTAACTGTAAAAAGAAAGGAAATTCGCACTAAACGTTTTTCACTATCGAAGAAAAAGATGTAGGCAAAACAAAGCTGAATTTTTTTTTTCAACATTTCTTTTGGAATGGTTTCAGAAGTGCAGATAAGAAATTGTAAAACAGTTTTCATTTTCAAACGGTACAAATGATTACACAAACGTACAAAATCGTTTGCAAGCGTGGTAGCAATACAAGAAACGAATAGAGCGTTTTAGAAAATTACGGTAATACCGTGCCATATATGGTACAGTATTACCGCACCACTCCTCCTTTCTAGCTCGTTGTGTTTTTGCAGCTCCCCGTACCAGTTACTGTGCGTCCCCCGAACAACAGGTTCCTCCTTCACCATACAAAGACTGAGAGGCAGCACTTAGGCGTGACAATTTCATAGTCATTTTTGAAGAAAAGCATTTGTAGAGCTGATGTACCCTCACTGGAATTAGGAGCGGCAAATGCACAAGAGAGAAAGGAGGAGTGGTGCGGTAATACCGTACCGTATAGGGCACGGTATTAGTGTAACTTGCTAAAAACACTAATAGAGCGTTTTAGCAAGTTACTGAAATACGGTACGCAAATCGGTAAGGCAGTATGGTAGCGTTCCTCCTTTCCCGCTGGTTCTTTTGCCGCTCCCCGTTCCAGTGACAGTGCGTACCCCAAACGACAGGTGTCTCGTTAACAATGTGTAGGCTGACAGGCAACGATCAGGCGTGACAACCCCACAGTAATTTTTGAAAAAGCTTTTGTGGTGTTGGGTTTATATAGGTGATTCTGTTCAGAAATAAGAAGTGGGGTTTGGTGTGCACGATAACTGTCTCTCGAATAGGACACCTCAACCAGTACACACACGGGGAAAGGGGATGAAAAGAAGACAGAGAGGAGGAAAGACACTAAAGGAGAACTTGCGGGAAGGTAGGACGTGCCTTCACTGGCAAAAGGTCGACGACCGGGAAAGGAGGAGCGGTACCGCCATACGGTAGCTCCCACGCTCAAGTTTGCGCAGCGCCGTCCACCGCCCCAGCGGAGAGAAAGGAAACCTCTGGTAGCTCGGACCGGGCGCGCTTGCTTGGTTTTCCCATTGCGCGCGCGGAGAACGTGCTCCCCGGGGCTTTTATTTCGCATTTTTCACGCTATGGGTGCAGCTCCTTCGTCGTACTGGAAAGCAGGCACGCAGCCCTGCTGCATTGTGAACTGTCACAGAAGTTTAAAAATGATGAAGAGCCAAAAACTACCCGTCAAGTTCTACCGTTTGCAATGCAAGCAGTGCGAGGAGCAGAGGCGTCAAGAGTGGATTATGGCAGTTAGCCGCACTAAGAGAGGAGCTTTCGCAGTCTTGTCACCTTGAAGCAATTTTTTGTTCTACACAGTATTACGAACTATTAATGGGGAGAAACGCGATGATCGTGCTCATTTGAAAGGGAAGTGCGTTTGTGAACCGAAGCTACAACAAATAGACAACCGCTGTACATTTCGAGATTGCGCGCTTGTTTCCGAGTCAACCATTTGTAATGTGACAGCAGCGGAGCATGTTGGCTTAATGCACAACAGTTTAAATACCGCACCGTGAGTACTGCAAGTGTTTTATTCAGCTGATTGCGGTACATTTCCTGTCGCGGCTAACTGTAAACAGAATTAAGCTGCATGTTTGCACTGAGCGTTTATATTAATTGGCCTTGCATGCAACACGCCGTGATTGCTTAGCAGGCTGAGGTGTTGCGCTGCTAAGTTCGAGGTCATGGGTTCGATTCCCGCATACGGCACCTGCATTTCGAAGGGAGCGAAATGCAGTAACACCGGCGTACTTAGATTTAAGTGCACGTTAAAGAATCCCAGGTGGCCGAAATTAATCCGAAGTCCCCCACCACGGCGTGACTCATAATAATGTCATGGTTTCGAATAGTAAAATATTATAGGCTTGCATGCGCGCGAGCCGCGGGCGATATACAGCTGCCGCTTTGGAAACGAGCTGACAAAAAAACCAAGGCGGCAATTAAATTTTCGATTGATTGAAAGAACTTTAATGTGATTGAAATGACTTTAATTTTCGATGGCTTCGCGAAATCAGACGGGCTTAGCATCGGGCACAAAGCTCGGCATTATCATAAATATGCGCGATCCCAGTGGGTATTGTATAGTGTGATGCTGACAAAGCGAGCTGTCGAAACAACCAAAGTGACATTCGAATCAGCGAACAAGGTGCATTATCAGGCTTCGATATTATCCCAAATGAAACAAGACTCTGCAAGAAACATGCTTGGTCGAAGTGGGTATGAAACATTTTTTGCTCGCATCATTATGCTATCCAAGGGAGCTCTAAAAAAATTCAAGGCGATCCGACGTTGTTATCATCCGATGCAAACCTCGGCAAAAGTGAAACTCCCACGAAACTGAACACTGCATGCGCATTGCGATCCTGCCAGGGCAGATGTAAATTTATGCTCTTCACGCTGAGCTCATAATAAATTTAAAGACACGCGACAAACTTGGCATCCAAGCAATCGAAAGTTATCAATCGAAAGCGCACGCGAAAGCGTGGTGGTTGTTTGCTGACAGCTCCGAGCAGACACGACTGCCGCAACGAAGGTGTGTTTTACCGGTAACATATAATTACAGAACTCGCGCAGTCACCTCCCTATTCATGTCATAGAAATGTGGCCTTTCACCATCGGCACGCACGTAGCGCTCGCCCAAACAGCATCGTCCTTGACGACCTGCTCGGTCCCGCAAAGGTGGTCGATCAACCGCTCTCCTCTGGTGAGATTTACACCGCGAAAACGTTTTTTCCATCTTTTCCACCTTTCTAAACCTTCAGAGCAAGCGACAAGTGAAGCTGCACGTGCAAGGCGAGCAGAGAACAGCGCGTGCAGGGTGCGTGAACGTGCTGAGACAGCGCAGTCAAAAGGCAGGTGCGGGGAGAGCAGCGACCGGTTTTTGCAAGAAAGGCGGCGAAACGCGCGCGACGCAGCGTCCCCTGGCCGAGCTTGGGAGGCCTGGCCGGGTAGACTGCACGTGCGCACGCTTCTTTCCTTAGCGAGCGCGCACGTGCAGTCTAGCCCGGCCGTGCCGTAACTAGCTAAAAAAGGAACAAGAAAACACTGCATTTGAAGCACAACACTCGACTTCGCCATTTTTTTTCGCAAATGTATCGCATTTTTAACTTTAGAAAGTTTCGGGAAGTAATCAAAACCATTTTCTCCTGTCCCCTCCTGGCAGCTAAACTCTTAAAAAACAAAGGCCGGCAACATCACTAACCTAATACTAACCGTTTACTAGTCACAAAAACACTACCGTCTTGGCAATGGAAGATAATAAAATGCGGGTTAGTGAAATTCACTACCGGGCTAGCAAGTGAATAGTAATAACTCGAACGATTAGCCCATTCTAAGTTCTTCGTACGCATAGGTCGGCAAAAAATGTGGAGCTCACTCAGACTCACTCACTAAACATATCTTACCCTTAGGGCTCACTCGGACTCAGACTCACCAAAATATAACTCATTCGAACTCACTCAGACTCAGGCTCACGGCTCGATCTGAGTCTGAGTGAGTCGACTCATGAGTCCGCTAGCCTATAATTAGCCTTTTTCTAGCATAATGTCAATGCTCTTTAACGCCAATATCTCGCATAATCGGTGCGCTACTTAGCATCTTTTGATTTCGTACCTTCAAATACGAGTTACCTGAGTTTGTAGTTCAATAAGGACCTTTTTATTGAATGAGATGACTAAAACACGAGATATTTTTATCAGTAACTTCCCGTGAAAAAGTTTGGGGGGAGAGGTCAAGGCGACTCCTCCCCCTCTCCCTCCTCAACTCACGCATCTGATCAATAAATATTGAGCTGACCTATGAACGGTAGCGCGTTGAAGTATGTGGGACTATACGTGAGTATAAACGTGAGACGACATAAGGCTGACGACATAAGGCGTCCACCCCCGCGACGGAAAGGAAACGGGATCTGCTGACCGACAACGCCGATTCCGCATGTGAAACGCCTGACGCGAGTGTGTTTACAATTGTAAGCTTAGATTTGGTGAACACTCTGCTTGTGCATGCGAAATGTAAATTATGCAGTGCTGGTGACCTAGAAATCGTCAGAGACGATCGTGAATACGGCCTCGCCGTCAAGCTGCGTCTCGTGTGCACGAACTGCAGTGACGTGACGTGGACTTGGAGCTCGCCGCGCGTCCGTGGTGAACCGAAGGCAAACCCGTTCTGTGTGAATGTTCTCGCGGCTCGCGCCATGCAAGCTACAGGAAACCGACAAACAGCTTTTAATGATATATTCTCGCTGATGAACATTAGCCGTCGCGGCCTCCACACAAAGACGTGGCAAAGCTACCTCAAAGGTAAGCTGGTTCCCGCAGCGGATCGTGCGGCCAAAAATGTGACGAGCGAGTGCGCGCGCTCGGTTCGCGAGCTCTATCAAGATTTGTGCCTCAGCAACCCCGGAAACATCGCGGTGTCGTACGATGGGTCGTGGATGACTCGCGGACATTCCTCGCACATCGGCGTCGGCACCGTGATAGAACTGTTCACGGGGCTTTGTTTGGACTACGTTGTCCTGAGCAATTTCTGCGCGGGATGCGAGACGGGCCCAAAGGAAGGCGATCCGTCTTTCGAAAGCTGGAAGAAAGGCCACAAGTGTCAGAAGAACACTAACAAAAAGTCAGGAGAAATGGAAGTGGAGGCAGCTCTTATTTTATGGAAGCGGTCCCTCGAGCGGCACGGTCTTCGGTACACTACAGTACTTAGTGATGGAGACAGCCGTACGTATCTCGCACTCCAAGAGGAGAAAGTTTACGGTTACGTAGAAGTGGAAAAAGAGGACTGCGTGAACCACGTACAAAAACGTATGGGCACGGCACTACGCAACCTCGTCTCAAGAAGCAAAGCTTCTGGCCTTGAGAGCCTTGGCGGAAAAGGTCGGCTCACAGCTGACCTAATTACGCGGCTAAGCTCCTATTACGGATGGGCTCTAAAAACGCACAAAGGAGATGTGGATGCCATGCACAAGGCAGTGATGGCAACCTACCATCACATAACGTCTAACGACACTGCGTCAAACCATTCCTTCTGCCCAACAGGCCCCAATTCGTGGTGCCGCCAAAATGCCGCAGAGGCTAGGGGTGAGCCAGCACCAAAACACCCTCGCAACCTGCCTCCTCATGTTTGTCAGGCTTTGTTGCCTATACACCTTTTCAAATTCTCACGCCAGGGAGGCGCCATATTGAAATGCGCGCCGTCTAACGTGCAAGATTGGCGAAATCGCCATCTTGGGCTGCGCGTACTCGAACCGGCACTACCGGCACGCTATCTGTTGGTGTGAGGTCCCTGCTAAAGCCTGTGTTTGCTGATTTTTCGTTTCTTTAAGCTGTTTTGTTTGGTATCGTCGCTGCCATTGACTTATTTGTCGCTGTCTGAACCGTTCAGCGGCGCGCATTCGCCCGTGCAACGCAAGAATTAGCTCCGCGTCAGCGAACGGCAGTGCTTCGTCGTCGGTACCAGTAGCAGCCAGCGTAGTACCAGGTCGATCACGGCGTGAAGTGTTAATAATCGGTAACTAGAGCGTTCTTGCAGCTGTCTACCGCTTTCCTTTATTGGCGTACTAAATGTCTACGGATTATCCATCAGTTTCAACCTCCGCGCATACTCGTTCGCGGCGCGTAAGTTTGTCAGCTGTAAACTGTAAACACCGCACAATCCTTCTTCACAGATACAGTTGACCTACATTCACCCCGACGACGTCGAAGACTAGGCCGAGGAGACCTGTGAGTGGCCAGAAATACCGCGAGCGAACATTGTTTATATCTCGTTGAGGCGAATGCGTGGGGTCTTCGCCAGGTGTGCAACTACGAGGCACTGGAGTCGCGCAGCTACGTGCAGTTTGACTGTGTGGGTCAGTCGCTGGCGCACAGTGTGAAGGAAAAAGTCGTGCTGGTGAAGGGGAATGTGACACCGTCGCAAGCCATGAACAGTAGGCCCCATCGCGCGTGGGTTTCCGCGAGGCCGTCCGCTGAAGTACGGCGCGCGCAGGCTGCACATGCGTAACCAGGCAAGGCGGAGTTTGCAGCCGTGTCGGCCGCTGTGTTATGGACGATATGAAGTGTGAATCCGAAACATTCTCACGAGTTAGTAGGTGAGTCATCAGTGGCTTGCGTACCTTTCTTTCCTATCTAGGATGCTGCTTGGGAACGTTGTTCTCGTCTTTTTTCTTGCCGCCAACGAAACACCGGGAACAGAGGCGTGACCAGGGCGACACGCGCAAGTTAATTCTTACTATTTAGTGAAGCCACCCACTGCTGCCGCAATTCAGGCGACGAAGGAAAACGATGCAGCGCGAACATGCCACGCTTGCACTCATCGCGTGGCGTACATGCGCTGCGGACACACGATTGCACCTTAAATATTTCTCTTCCGCTGCTTGTTCGTTCACCCGTACACGACACAGTGATGACCAGATGACTTGCTATGCGAATGCAGTAAATTTTCTGCCATGGTAGTCACTTCGTATCGGACACAGGCGCATAACACAGTCACACAAACGCGTACCGAAGCAACACACACACAGCACTGGCGCAGCCCAAAGCATGGAAGTTTTTCCGATTTACCGACGCCACCCATTTCTTCTGCAATTCCGGCGACGACGGAAAGTGATACAGCGAGAACATGTCACACTTGCAATCCTCTCGCGGCGTGCTGTGCTGCGGGCACACAATCACGCCTAAAATGTTCCTTTTCCGCTGATTGTTCGTGCACCCGTGCACGACACTGTGATGGCCAGACGATCGGTTCTTTGAATACGCACCATTTCCGGCCGTGACAATCGCTTTTTATCGCAAAGAAGGGCCTAATTCACACACAACATCCAAACGTACCAAGCGTACAGATACAACATGCGCAGCCCAAAGCGCGATGGCAACACTGAAAACATACCCTCGACCCCTGCAGCGCACTGGTGCGAGCATGGGTGCGAGGGTGCTCCTGTGAAAAGGTGTATATACGAACGCCTGAGCAACAGAAAATTGCTTGAGAGGTGCCTCCGAGGGAAGACTCAAAACAGCAATGAGAGCCTCCACTCGGTCATATGGTCGCTTGCACCAAAGGAGCGCCATGCCTCCCTTTTTACCGTAAAAGCAGCTGTGGCGGAGGCAGTGCTAAGGTTTAATGCAGGAAATGTGAGAGCAACTGCATCAATACTAAAGGAGCTGAGCCTAAGCCCCAGCACACTGTGCAGAAATCGTATGGCTGAAAAAGATCAGCGGCGCCTGGAAGCTTCAACTCGAAAGCGTGCATCAGCAGAAAATATGCACCGAGCCCTGAAAAAACGCCACACAGGCAACAGTGTGCAGACAGACTATGTGCCAGGGGGCTACTGATCATTTACAACTGGTAAATTGTAAATATTTTATGATATTCTGGAATAAATTGAGCTGTTTACGTTTTTCACGATTTTCTCAGAACAAGCTTTTTACTCCTTTTTCTTGTTTGGTACAGTGATATCTAAATTCCTAGGACAGCTACAGCTGTAATTTTTTTTATATGTGATGCTGAATGCCTAAAGCTTGAACTGCTGCAAGCAGATTATTTGTTTTCTCTCTCTATAATTTTTTATTTGCTTTTGTTCAAGTTCATTAGTGGCTGTGACATAAACATCTAAGCTTTGATGAGCTCCTAAATTGCTAATTGTTGTTGGATTTGAAAACTGCTTGCAGCAGTTCAATCCTTATGTATTCTACTTTGCATTCATGCACTAAATTTAACTTTCTGCTCAGTAGATTTTTATCTATTGTCTCACCAATTATTAGTAATTAATATCTAATTATTTCGGTAACTAATTGAGTCACAGAAAAAATCACTGCATTTTTGAAATCAGCACAACAAAATACATATACCTGTGCTTTTAAATTGAATTTGGTTCATAAATAAAAAAAATAGCTCCAGGTACCATGTCCCCCCTTAATAAATGTATGGAGCCACGAATTTGAAGAACTTTGTAAACCCCACTTCTCATGTAATACCTCAAATGTGACGTTTGTAAGGAAAATAAAGTGAAGTAAAGTGATGTGAAGGGATGATCAATATTTGATACCTGATAAACGTAAAATATGGCTTTCACTTCATTAAAACCTTGCTAGGTGACACACAAAGGACAGCGCCATACATTTTACCCGCAGCATTTCATACGCAAGGATTAATAATAACAAAATTTTGAAAAAACTTACGCATTGGTCGCCGCAGTAGGCACCCAGGAAACTCGGATAAAAAGCTGGTCACCGGCGGTTCAATCTTCCAAGTGCTAGTAGGCCGGAGTAACGGTTCCTTCCATGGGTGCCCGAAGACCACGATGGAGATTGGGCGGAGACGAAAAATGGGACTTCGGAGCTGACACTCTACAGTGGCACCTGAGAGTCCTCACTGAGAGTACCCTCTGACAGCATTGCGCTGCTGCTTAAATACTGGTCCAAGGCAGGTGCCGCCGAGCAAGCTTGCGAGAGCAATTGAGCGTGTCGAATCAGTCCATTCAACAAAATTCAGCAGGCATTCGTCAATTCCCCCTCGGTGCATGTATAACCGTGTACTTGGGAGGACCTTTTTGCAAGTGTGCGGGGTATAATCGAGCGCGACTCCGAAAGCTCCGTTTGACCGTCCTTAGGCTGCGGAGATAGAAAGGGCATTTTCTGGCAACACGACCGGCCAGAAACGTTTCCGAGAAAAAAAAGAGAAAAAACAGGTGGTAGGACCATTAGATCGCAGAAGTCTTCTTCATTCTTAAAGTGGATAAGTAAGTTGCCCAGCGGTCTTCAACTTCGGATAAAGTAGGGATGGATTATCTTGGTGCTTACTAAAATGACCGCCACGTGTAAGGGCTAGCCACGAGAAGTCAAAAGCGTTTTTTTTTTTTCATGTGCTCTGGGATGAATAAAAAAATGTCAGTTGCCAGTTAGCGCCGGTGCCGTCGCCTCGTCTTCGGGCTCCCCGTTTCTTGTGCACATTTTTTCTTCCAATGATACCAAGAAGCCCAACATTCCAGTCTCCTCAAAAAAAAAAAGGCAATGGGGAGGAGGGGGCGGGGTAACAAAGGGAGGCTTACTCCGAAACTACGTTCAAGGAATACTAGAGCTCGCCGTTGTGGGAATACTCATTTATCGAGCAGGTGGCCTGCCCTTCCCTCTTTCACCCTCCTCTTACCAACAACACTGATACGTATTCCCCAATGTTTAGCGGAAATATGCGTTTTCTTCATCATCAAACCAATACTGTTCATTCATTAAGTGGCAGCGCCAACCCAAGACAATGAACGAGAATGGAATGCAAGGGACCAGACAAGCGCCGACTCGTTGCTCAGTTTACTGCGGAAAGGCAGTTACATGAATATGCAAACTCTAGTAGCGCACGTGAGCAAGGCCATACAAAAAAAAAAGGTATCACATTGTACAACCAATTTGCAAAATAAAGTATTTTGTCTACAAAAACCACAAAATAATCACCTGACACTGCCACAGGAAAATTCTTCGTTAGTAAGCTTTACGGCTCGCTTACGCAGTTATCTGAACGTCTCCTGATATGTAAGGCATCTGTTATATTACGTGCAATTTTGTTTCTGTAAGCAAAGAACATCTTTGAATCAGGCCAAACTGGCTCACAAATTTGACACTCTTTTGCAATGATCAGCTAAGTGTGAGTAATTATTTTTGCCTGGTGGTTGTCCATGCTGTTTCAACCGGCTGTTATTATACCAGCCGGTCTAAACGATGTAAACATTATCGTAAGTTGGTGGCTACATGTAAACTACATCCAGCTGAATATCTTTTGTTTTAAGACGCAGAATTTTCGTTGTTTCTTTTGTCGTTTTTTATCGCCCGCACGGTAGATTCGTTTAAAGGTATCGGGGGCATTAAAAACATTAAAGGTATCGGGGGCATTAATGCCGAAACGGCTGCTTGCGTCCGTGGAAAAAGCGATGTATACATAAGGCAGAGCAGTGATGCGTTTACGTTGCGGCTTGCGTGTCGTTTCTTACACTATTGTGCTGTGGTGCAACAGGTTTCATTATCTCAATTATTCTTTAAGCCACTCACAAGTAATGTTTTCCGCTAATCAAGCCGCTTTGAGTGGGTTAATTTGACGTGAAAATGCTAGATGCATTTTATAAGGGCACGATTTTTAACAAAGAACAAAAAATATAATTGCAGCACGAGGCTCCAATTACGTTTTTTTATACTTTTATAATGGCCTGAGTTATGTTTAAGAAGTGATTTTATTGGTGTTAATTCATATGAGCAACAACGGTGTTTGGAGGTTAGCTGTGGTGACAAGTAAAGGAGATGTAATTCTTTATGCTGTGCAAGTTCATTTGCGAAACTAAAGTCGATGCCATTATCGCGGAACACTTTTAACGCATCAAGAACAATGCACCCTCGTACAGCTTTGACATAAATAATCAAATAATCATCTAAAAACCGAAAAACGTTTTAAGTAAACCATTTCCAATCTTTCTGTAAACTCTGGCCAAGCAAATAGCCCTGAATATTGAGGCAAACGTCGAGCCAGTACATAACCCATAATTCTGCACATACGTGGCGCTTTCGTATCTGATAAATATATATTTTACATCGGAAGCTACAATTTCAAACAATGTTTTAGCAGATCTTGTGCCATTATTTCCGAACTTGTCTTTATCATTATCATCACAGATACTCAATATGCAGCTGTTAGCTAGTGTGAAGAATCGAGTAGTAGAAGTGCATGTATAGTGAAAACACCACAACCCACTGGATTTTTTTCTCTGAAATGCCTGACGACCACTTCAGAATTCGGTATGACAAGTGGGTCGCAGATCTTTAGCCTCGAAAGCTGATTCTGAATAAAGCGTGCTATATGTTGTCGCCACGTGGTTCTTTTGTCGCCACGTGGTTCTTTGAGTAAAAGTGGCTCTAAATGGCCTTGTTTTTGCGCTTTTTGCAAGAAAATTACACTTCAAGTTCAATATGAATGTTTTCGTTGGTTTATGGGGTTTAACTTCCGAAAGCGACTCAAGGTATGAGAGATGCCTTAGTGGAGAGCTTCGGATAATTTCGACCGCCTGGAGCTCTTTAATATGTGCAGAAATCGCACAGTATACGGGTCTCTAGCTGTTTAATTGCCTCCATAGAAATGCGAGCCCGGCCGTGGTTGAATCTGCGTCGTTCGGGTTAGTAGCCTTCCACCATAACCATTAAGCCATTGCGGCGGCTCTTCAAGGTGCATATTTCTTGTTTTCTTAACCGAAGAATACAGACGTTCTGAAGTGATCAACTTAAGTAATTCCACAGCGTGATGCTTAACCTTCTGCAGTCTGTCGTCTATTTTCCCTTTTTTTTATTGGCATCACCATGGTTTTATACAAAACATGTCATGCGACATTAATGCACAAAGCCGCCTTCTTTTTACTAGCAGTGATAATACGCCTAGAAGCGAGATCAACCTTTCGGGGCGTTGTCCATCGTCACCCCAGCTATCGCAAAATGCATCTAGCATTTTCACGTTAAATTAACAGATTCAAATAGGCTGGATTGATAAGATAATAAAAACTGCTGAACCAGAGCACTCTAGTGTAAGAAGCGATACGCAACGTAAGCGCGTCACTGTTCGCCTCATATACAGTCGGCGTCAAAAGTTTAGAGACGACTAAGTCTGCATCTGACAAAACTTTGAATTTAGTGATTTGTGAGTGTATTCGGTCGAAATACACAGTACATGTTGTTAGCACATTTTTAACACTGCGGAAATCTAAATTCAACGGTGCCTGCCAAAGCAATCGGAATATTCAGCTTTTACATATGTTTCATGGTCCACAAACTTTTGACGCTGGCTGCACATGTATACATCTCATTTTCCACGGAGTTAAGCACGCAAGCAGCCGTTTCGGCATTAACGTTTGTTTTTAATGCCCCCGATACCTTTAAACGAATCTGCCGTGCGGGCGATAAAAAAACGACAAAAGAAACAACGAAAATTGTGCGTCTTAAAACAAAAGATATTCAGCTGGATGTAGTTTACATGTAGCCACCAACTTACGATAATGTTTACATCGTTTAGACCGGCTGGTATAATAACAGCCGGTTGAAACAGCATGGACAACCACCAGGCAAAAACAATTAATTACTCACACTTAGCTGATCATTGCAAAAGAGTGTCAAATTTGTGAGCCAGTTTGGCCTGATTCAAAGATGTTCTTTGCTTACAGAAACAAAATTGCACGTAATATAACAGAAGCCTTACATATCAGGAGACGTTCAGATAACTGCGTAAGCGAGCCGTAAAGCTTACTAACGAAGAATTTTCCCGTGGCAGTGTCACGTGATTATTTTGTGGTTTTTGTAGACAAAATACTTTATTTTGCAAATTGGTTGTACAATGTGATACCTTTTTTTTGTATGGCCTTGCTCACGTGCGCTACTAGAGTTTGCATATTCATGTAACTGCCTTTCCGCAGTAAACTGAGCAACGAGTCGGCGCTTGTCTGGTCCCTTGCATTCCATTCTCGTTCATTGTCTTGGGTTGGCGCTGCCACTTAATGAATGAACAGTATTGGTTTGATGAAGAAGAAAACGCATATTTCCGCTAAACATTGGGGAACACGTATCAGTGTTGTTGGTAAGAGGAGGGTGAAAGAGGGAAGGGCAGGCCACCTGCTCGATAAATGAGTATTCCCACAACGGCGAGCTCTAGTATTCCTTGAACGTAGTTTCGGAGTAAGCCTCCCTTTGTTACCCCGCCCCCTCCTCCCCATTGCCTTTTTTTCTGGCCGGTCGTGTTGCCAGAAAATGCCCTTTCTATCTCCGCAGCCTAAGGACGGTCAAACGGAGCTTTCGGAGTCGCGCTCGATTATACCCCGCGCACGTGCTCTCGGAGGCTTGCTCGGTACTTCGGCGAATATAATTCACAGCACTAGGGATGGTAAAATCGATGAACGATTAATCGATTAATCGATTAAAGGTCCACAATTAATCGATTAATCATAATCGATTTGTGCCTTTCGATTAATCGAATTAATCGATTAAAAATATTCGATTAATCGATTACGGCATCCCCCACTCCCGCCCCCAACCTCGCCCCTTGGCCGGAGCGCATGACTGCGAGGCGCGCTATCCTGAGACGCTAGCTCTGAACGATATCCTTAGACGCAGGAAGTTGCAAAGCCAAATACAACTACTTTTTCTGGTTCTATTTGGGATGCCGTCGATCGCGCACTTCTACGCAATTGCGTTGCACTGGAGTACGATCCGATGAACTAAATGGCTTCTCAGTTCAAGACATACTATAGTAACCCTGTAGTCGATCGCCGCACCAACCCGAACCCACTTGAGACTTGGCACAGCATGCGAACTGGATCATGTTTTTGACGTTGCAATGGAGCATTTGCCAATTCCTGCAACGTCAGTAGCATCCGAGCGCCTTTTTTCGCATGCTGGATGTGTAGCGACCCAAAGGAGGTGTCGGTTGTCGCCCGAGCATCTCGGGCAACTGACATTTCTTCGCTCAGTAGAAAAAAGCATGTGGTTCGGAGCAGCAACCCCATGAAACAAAACAAAAGGGGACTGTTGAGAAAGTAAGCAGCACGTGGATTCGCCAATTTTCAAAAGAGAAGTTTATTCTTTTCTGTAAATTTCATACGTGCCAGCGCATCATCTTGTAGCTTATTTTATTCGTGTTTGTTTTTTGCCGTGCTGTTTCATCGTGTTGCCACATAAACGCATGTCTGCTTACATTTGGTAAACGAGTAGTTTTCGTCACCTGTAGTGTCAATCGCAACTTTCTTTGTATTTTATTCAACCCTCAGATTTTACTCGTTTCTTGTGTAAGTGCGGCATTGTAATATGCGCTGCTTATTTACTCGCTGGTTCTTAGTGCCGTTCTGTTTTACTCTTTAGCAAATAAAATATTGTTTACCAATGAAACAGAGAGAGAAAATGTATTATAAGGCAGAGAGGGTGACCTGAGCTAGTACGCCCCTGCCTGCTACTCTGCACCGGGGAAAACGCAACGGGGCAAAAAGAGTGAAGTACGATGATGGGGAGATGATTAGGTAATCCGTATATACATAATAGGATACGTTTGCTAGCGTAAAAAGGACAACGACGCTAGTAACCATCTTTTATTTGCTGTATACCGACTAGCCCAACTGTCCGTCTTATAGGGTATATATATGCCATTTTCACAATTGTGTAGCTAACTTTCCTACGATGTTAGCCCAATTAATGGCAGCTAGTCACTTCTTCAAACAGAGTGTTCAAGCGTGGTTTGCTTGCGCTGGGACGCGGAAAGTGTAAACGCGGCTCTCTTGACACGAACACGCATAATAGACAAACGCCAGCACGTGCAACTACGACCTCGTCTTCTCTTGAAGCACGAAAGTTGCTGCCATTAGTTGAGAGAAAATGTAGTGCAGGAATGCGCACTCGCGAATTGTGAAAAGGCCCTTATAGACCCTTTATGTAATCCGCAACTTTACGCGTCGGTTTACCGAACGTCTAGCATCCAGTGCATTACTATTGAAGAAATGACCTTGCAGCACTTAGTAATACTGAATGGTCGCATATTTAGGGAGAAATACAGCTTTCAGCTAGAGGCCCCCGTCTTCTGCTGTGACGAGAAAGGACAGTCGCGCAATTTATGCTGTAATGTCTGGTACACTAGATAGCGCTCACAGTTCAGGATGTACGCACAATTGAAAAGGTGTGAGTGGCGCCGTGTTACGGCAAAGATCAGGTATACCTGCGGAGTATACTGGCGCAGCTGCTGTTTTTTCTAGCCGGGAGGCAGAAACTCATGTCACTCTTATTTCCCGCAATATTAATTAGAACTAACAGACAATAATGCCAAGAAAAGTATACAGGATGTTATTTGTATTGATTGGGATATCAATGTGAAGAAAGTAAAGTGGACGAAAAGATAACTTGCCGCCGGCAGGGACCGAACTTGCGACCTTCGGATAACGCGTCCGATGCTTTACGACTGAGCTACGGCGGCGGTCATACCCCGTCCACTTCATAGGGTACACATGTGCATTTAAACCTAGGAGTGTTAGTCAGCGCCGATCACAGCCATGGCGGCGAATGTGGAACACTCTTTTTCTGCCTTTTGGCGTCACGTAGCAAGTGAACTTTTTTACGAGCTGGCATCTGACCAATAATCCCTCGCATACTACCTGAAGGCACCAAGTCTGCCAGAACAAGACCCTCGCTATGAATGAGGGAAAGAAGGTGACTTTTAAGGGCTCGTTTTTCTTTGCCATACACCCTTAACCTCCCCAATACTTTCCTTCGCATTATTGTCTATTAGTTCTAATTATTATTGTGTCTAACAAAGAAAAACGAGCCCCTAAAGGTAATTCGAAGGTCGCAGGTTCGGTCCCTTCCGGCGACAAGTTATCTTTCCGTCCACTTCACTTTCTTCAGATTTATATCCCAATTATTACAAATAACACCCCCTATACTTTTTCTTGGCAATATTGTATCTTAGTTCTAATTAATATTGTGTCTAACAAAGAAAAACGAGCCCCTAAATGTCATCTTCTTTCCTTCTATTTCCCGCAGTTGCCTGTACGGATGGTCTGTTTGAGGCCAGTATATTTCTGTGTAATATCTGCATAGGTGACCTCAAGAAAAAGATCGCGTCAGTCCGCAATTGTAGTATTATGTAGGGCTTCCACAATATCTAACAGACAAACGGAGAAAAGATGACTTGCTTACTAGAGCGAGCGTCTTATTTAATTTCTCCTCGTCTCTCTTTTACCTTTCTCGGGATTTCCTCACCCTCCGCCACACTGCATGTTTCAACTGCGACTTTCCAACCAGTGTGGTCCCCGAACGCGCCTCCGGTTTCGATGAGCTCGAGTAGGCATGCTTCGAGAGAATACGACCTGCTGCCGAATAGTCCAGGGATGATGGCCACAGATGCTTGAATCCGCGACATCAACCAACGACGACGGGCCCCTTGTGTCCAGTGTGCGAAAGTGTGAATTTTCGCACACTGCACACAAGGGGCCCGTCGTCGACACTTTCGAAAGTGGGAATTTCGGATCGTCCGCGTCTAATGAAAAGATTTGGGCCCATATTAAACACGAACGATGCCTCTCAAACAAAGAGATATCGGTTTTAAAGCACCCATTAAAAATGTCGATTAATCGATTAATCGATTAAAGTATTCCACCGAAAGCAATTAATCGATTAAAGGCTAAATCGATTAACGATTAACGATTAATCGATTAAAAATTTTAATTGACCATCCCTACACAGCACCACTGCCTGCCTTCCTTCATTTTTTTTTTTTTTTGACCAGCCGCTGAAGGTTGACTAAAAGGTAACTTGTTCTGCACGCTTTGTGGGACCACGGCCGGGCTAGACTGCACGTGCGCGCTCAAGCGCGCACGTGCAGTCTAGCCCGGCCGTGGTGGGACGAAAGATGCCAGTTTGAATGACACAGAACAGACTCCTGTCCCTGAGAAAAAGATGGGAGAATTTGAAGACCCCTCGCTTTGCTGAAGAGCTGATGGCCCTGGGAGTGGGGAGGAAACTTTAGCTCGCTTCCATAAAGGCAGCAGTTGCTTTAGCAAAATAGTTGAGGCTTGTGCTCGTCGGTGCCTATTTGAAAGATGCAGGACGCAGAAGAAATCTTTTCTAGAAAGCCTGTTTCGCTCTTAACAAAAGCGCTGGGCTGTGTGAGGGGTGCTTCCCTAGTCTCGGATTGGGATGGACACAGCGACCACCTGAAAAAATTCTACGTTCTGAAAAATGGCCTTCGGTGAGGTGAAAAGCGGGGGGGGGGGGTTGGGTTGGCTTATAGCTTTGGGGGGGGGGGCGATCGCCCAATCGCCCCCCCCCCCCCTGGATCCGCCACTGGCTCGTACCGATAGTTGGTGTCTTTCGCGCTTTTAGGATTCTGCTTGGTATTGTGGCTCTGTTGGTGCCGACAGCCCGTGGTCGATGGTTGAACAGCTGAAATATGGTGATGTGTGCACACCAGCGTGCGACTTGTTGTTCACCTGAACCTTTGTTTAGGTGTTCGCTCCACAGGTCCATATTGTCGTTTACGTTCAGACTGCCGACAGGATTTTCATTCGAGATGCAGAAGAGATTTAAGAGCATAACTACAACATACACGGAGCAATTAGACGCCACATCGGCCACCACTGAAGGGATTTTGGCTGCAAACAATTATTTCCTGAAATATCAAAGATCACAGGACTAGCAAATAATTGAAGCTGCAGAAATGTCTTGTGTGACCATGCCATTGCTAATGCTGTTGCAAGATTTATTTATTTATTTAACCCTTAGGTGATATGCATATCACAAGTCTGCAGTGCATAGCTGTCAAATCGACACTTACCTATTTAACTACTTTTGAGATGACCTTTGATTTTGTGTGTTGTTTCTTGCAGATGGCGTTGTGTATGTGTCTCCGACGCCTGCATGCAGGGCCCGTTTTCTTCACCCAAAATGTCATACATGGTATCAGCGCAATGGCCAACCTAACTGGAGTACGTATCTTCACTTGTGGCAGATATATCCTTGTTCCTTGAAAATACTGTGCAATACCAAGTGAAGTCAGGGCTATATTGGCTACTCACAAGGAGACCTCTTTATACAAAACCTTAATTGGGAAGCTTGATGTTGCTTATTTCTAACAGAAATGGCTTCGGCAGTTTCCGTTACCTTGCTGAGCTATAGGAGAATGGGAAGGTAGATGCCGAAGTCATAGCTTTGCTCTACCGGCTTGTACGAACATGAGCAGAGGAAAATATTGCAAGGCAGGACGTTTTCATACATACTACAAAAAAGAAAATATGTCTTGCATAGATGGAGCAGCTTTGGAATATTGTGATGCATGCAAATTGCTTCACATGATTTCCTTTCTTCCTGTCGCACATATCATTAGCTGTGCCATATCACCAGTGGAACTTGCGTCCTCGTAGCTGTATTGCACCATGAATCTATATGAACAGTTTTATAAAAACCTGCATATGCAGTCCTTGCAAGCCTTTTTTTTAACATATCGGATTCTAGCCTGCCTATTCGCCGCGAGATCGGGCTACAGGTGGCAGCACCGTCGCCGCGCTAGTGTGGATAGGCGGTTGTCGGCGCGTTACAAACGCACACAACAGCGCTTCGTTGTGAGCGACTTGACCCGATTTCCAGCAAACAAAATACGTTGACTGCAGCTTTCTGTTAATATGGGCGCTCTTCATTCCCGAATTAATCCACGAAGCGCGCCGAACGTTACTATTATGAGAGAAGCGCATCCTACCATGCAATGAACGCGGGTTGCTCGCCTTCGGCAACAGTCGGCGCTTTCGCAGTGGATGACGTTTTCTTGTTTTATTTGTACATGTTTAGCTTGTGTTCCACCTACTACGCACTGCTGTAGCGCGACTGAATTAAGTATTTACTTCTTGTTAATCTGGATACCGTCCAACAAAAAGAAAGCCAGTATTCCTGCACGATGAGTTCAAATAGCACATTGTGCACTGCGTGCTCAAATATTCATCCGCATTTCTTATTCAGCTCTCCATGAAATGTAGGACAAATGATAGGTTTACTGAGGAAACTTACGTAGCTGACAGCGCTTCAGCGCTACGGAGACGTTTAACACGCACACGCTTGCTTTTATTCCAGTAACAGTATACACAAAGGTAACTGTACAGCACGGAACTTTTTTCGATTGATTACTTGCACGACAGTAATGGAAAAAAGGTCCGGATATTTCACGGGACCAAAGCACGTTTCTTTCATCCGAATAATGTCCGCTGCCTTCCGTCAATCTGTAACAACGCAACGCAAGCGCTCAAGCTAATGTAAAGAAAAAAAAAATGTGGCTTCGCGTGAAATTACTACGACATAAATGTAAAGTACGCCGTTTGCATTAATTTTGACCACCATGGCTCTTTAACGCGTAACTTAATCTAAATACACGGTGTTTTCTTTTTCTATCAATTTCGCCACAAGTTAAAATTGCGCAAGGCAACTCAGTTTTGCGATTTCCGTGTAATTCTATTTTCTGTTCTTTTTAGGGGACAATTTAAGTACCAAAGGGTCGGACGTGACTTGACAGAAATATTTATCTGCAGTGGGACCAGGGCCACACACAACTAAAGCTCGTCGCGTAACCTATAACCACAACGCGCAAGTGCATGAGAGCCTTTTTTTTTACCACCGAGCCGCTAAAAGGCTATAGTCACATGAGATTTAATACTTCTCATCTTTCGGACAACGCTAAGTGCACTTTGCAATGCGCCTGAACCTCAGAGCGGCAGTTACACTGATATGACTCTCGTGAACGGAGGGTACAACGACCACACACAGCACTCTCGACAAGTGCACTCACTGATCTTTTTACAGTACATATACAGCTGGCCTGCGATACTTAGGTGGTGCAGGCAGGGCATAGTTTTTTTAATTTATATTTCATTTATTTTCGCCCAACTCCACTTTAAAGTAAAGTACATATACAGCCGATCAAGGCCAAATGCTTCTTTACATCGAGTTAGGCATACGTACGAGCGGTCAAAGTTGCACTAACGCAACGGAACAAACCGCATTTTGAGGACCTGCATGACGTACGCGCACATCCAAATACAACGTGGCTAGCAGGCGACGCATGGAGCAATCCACACTAAGCGCGGTTCAGCCAGAAGCCGCCAGGCGGCGACTCCGCTCGATCTCGCGGACAATAGAGGAACCGGTGTCAAATATTTCTCGGTTGTGACTGTCTGTGTGTGCCTGGTGAACACTGATGTGTCTGCATGTATCACTTTTCCCTCTTTCCTCCTTACTCTCTCTATTCTTTTTTTCTCACCCTCCCCCAGGGAAGGGTAGCAAACCAGGTACAACCTGGTTAACCTCCCTGCCTTTCCTTTGCCTTTATCTCTCTCTCTCTGCATATATGCTATATGAAAGATTCCTTTTTAGAGATGTTCCTGGAATTTGAGGACCCCCAAGCGCTGTTAATTCACGTATTAGACCAGGGCTTGTTTCAAGCATTTACAGACGCACTACTCCCAGCTGTTGCGGACCTTCAGGTGGTCCACCACCTCCCTAACCGTAAGATATCACCTTCATTACTACAAATTATTTGTTTAATAGAGTTGAATGTTGGGAAAGTTAGTGTAGGTGCAAACTGACAGGTTAAATCCACACAGGTTAAACAGCCACAACCAGTGCAGGTGTGACATTACAACGAACAATGGAGATAGGTGTGAAAAAATGTCCATTTCGGCATTGCGCGGTGCCATTACCGTATTTACTCGATTTTAACGTGACCACAATTGTAAGGTGAGGGCCGACATTTCTTGGTGCCCAGGAAGAAAAAAAAATGGATATTTCTGTATTGGATTGTAACGCCAGGGTCGACTGTAGGTAGCAAAAATCAACTCAAGCTACATTTGAGTAAATTCAGTACTCTTCGAGATGGTCTTCACATGGTTCGCCTGGTCAAAGGTGCGCCAATCAGAGGCAGTGCGAAACCGATGGTTGTGAATTGTAATGGGAAGAAACATGCATTTGCCAAAGACTGCTTCAGTCAATGTATCGATTGCTGCCCTCTGAAAGCCTACTGCACCTAATGTGGTCTTCCACTGCCTCCTAGGTGAGAGGCCCTGCAAGCTTTCTGCACTTCACCTGGTTTTGTGCTGCTTCTCTGATTGGCCCACCTTTGACCAAGCGGTGATGTCATGAACAATTTTCTTAGTTATTAATTACACTGAACTAATAAAACTTGTAATTTTGTTTTTTCAGAGGCGATGCGCTTGCTGTTCCAAACCGCGCAAGTGGAAACGTTTCAAGGAGATGTTCTCGTACATGAACTTATGCATAGCTGGAACTTGTTTTGCGACAATCAGGTTGGCATTGCGCCTGCTTAGCTGGCTGTTAGAGGTACCTTGGCCTGCCGACGAGGGCGCGGACGACGGTGCCCAGAAGCCGCGCGACGGGTATTCAATGTTTAGCTACGATGCGTCGTATTACTGCGGTGTTTTCTTTAGTTGAAGCTCCAGTTGAACCCCTGTCAGCGACGAGGACGCGACGAAAAATATCATTGAAAAAGTACAAGCGGAACATTCGATTTATTTCTGCCGCGTGGCATTTTTATTCAACGGGAGAAGATTGTCCACGGAGGACGCTTGCAAAGTAAGTGCAAAAGAAACCCCGCGGGCGAACTGACCGAAACCCCCGCCACTGTCGCGGTCACACCCGTGTTTTTTTATGTTGCTGCTGCTTGCTGCTGCTGCGTCGGCCGGTGAGGGCCTGAGTAGTCGTGTGTTCTTGTTAAGAACAGCTTCGACATCATGTGTAGTACACCCATTCGGTGTAGGCGTACGTCAGCGCCTTGTGCAGGCGCCTTGAGCTGCGGCCCCGTGTGAGGGGCCGAGTGAGCGTCGATGCTCACTCACAAAGTAACCACCTTTGCAGGCTGCGATGTTCGAAACGGGGCCCTCCGCGGAGGGATAGCGGGGTTAGCGGAGTTTCTCCCAAGCGATCACCCCTGAAGAAAGCCGGGCGCCTGGCCGGGGGATGCTTGTGCCCGATTTGTATTCCGGTGGGTGTCCGGCGGCGGGTTTCGAACGGGCCACCTCCCGCAGCCGAAGCGGACGCCCTAACCACTAGGCCACGGCTGCGGTGGTGTTCAGCGGGTTCCGTATTCCTTTTAACATGCAGTGTCGTCGCCAACGCACTGCGACCGGTCATCACTGCGACCGGTCATCATAGTGGAAATTAAAACTGCTATAATCTTCGGCGCCAATACGTTTCTCCTCTTGGCAGAGATACATCGCTGCTCACTGCTCAGCTGTGGCGTCTCTTCCGAACTCTGCTTACCTGAGATGTACTGAGTTGAATTTGCAGCAGCACACTTGTGAAACCGGCTTGCGGACAATTTAGTCAGAATAAGGTGTACAAAGCTACGCGTACACACAGTGCTACACTGTACACAGTGCCATGTTGCGTCCGCTGCTGAGCCAGCTGAGCCATCAAATAATTCTTCAACGTGCGCGTAGACGGCGCTGACGGCGCCACAAAAAAAAACAACTCCTTCTAACTTCGCCAGATGGCGCGGCTGCGGCGACGATTTCGTCTGCTTACAGTCATGGCCTCCGAGAGCTAATCTCGGAGGCTATGCTACAGTATGCTACAGTCATGGCCTCCGAGATTAGCCGGCGGCGCGTCGTAGCAACGGCGCGCCGCCGTCTAATCTCGGAGGCCATGCTACAGTTGTTGAAGTTCACTGAAACTCCGCAAGGCGGCTGCTGCTGCTGCTGCTGCGCGCACGCTTATTTAGTTAGAAATTCTCATGCCGCCTGGTCGAACGAGTCAGCACTCGTACTCATCGTAGACCCGAAGATTCGACGTGTGACCGAAGGACGTCGCGTGTTCGCGTCACGTTGCACCGCGGCCGTTGTGCGACCACGAGTATTGCCCGTGAACGGCGCTCCAGCGTGTCCTTACCTCGACGACAGCTGTGATCGCGCAGCGATTGCGTCGCGACTTCTCGCGGTGAGCGATAAAGATTTCAATCGGGCTGAGTTGAGTGGCTGATAGCCTCCGCCCTCGTGACGGAGGGGCGTATTCGGCACGGCCTGTCAGATCGGCCGAGCACGGCGCATTTCCTTTCGCCGCCGCTGGTAGTTGCGGAAGCAGCCTCCAACGATGGCCTGGACAAAGTACCAAGTATTCCTCGCGCTCATGCTCGTCTTCACGGGCTCCATCAACACTCTGGCGACCAAGTGAGTTGCGCACCGCTTTGTTCTGCATATGTTGTTTCATAGGCCGTTTACATCCCTGCAATACGCAAGCATTTCTTGCAGCTTTCATTATAACGCGCTCACATTCTGACTGCTTGTTGGGCGAGAGTTGCAATTGGGAACTCTATATGTATCTAAGGGAGTTGATGTGCTTTCAGATGGGCGGACTCGTCGCTTTCAGTCGGTCGAGACGGCAAGCTGAGGCTCTTCGACCATCCTTTCCTGCAGGCAAGTTGTGTGTTCCACGTTTTCCAACACGCGCGCTCATTTGAATCTACGCGTTCACTAGCAGCTACCGTCCCTTCTCTGCAGGCGTCTTCCGCGCGAAGAAGCGGCGGTGACTCACGCGCACAGCGTCACATGAGCGATGAGCCGCCCGCGCACATTTTCCATTCGACGCAATTTGTGGTGACTGCGTGCACTTGAGACGTTGCCCCCAACTGCCGCAGAACACATTTGAAAGCGTTTCCTGTAAAGCGACCTGTCTGAAAAAAAAAAAGCGCACTTGCAGCTCGTGCACGCGTTTACCTGCACTAAAGCCCCTCCATCACGTCTACCTTCGGGCACGCCGTTGTTCAACTAAGTTTGTTCAACCGCTTTCCTTGGCAGTCCTTCGGGTAATAAGGGTAGTTTGGTGTCTATATACCGGCGCCCATTGGCAGTAGACGAACGCACGTTATCTATTTGGCTAGCTTGTCAAGTAGTTATCAATTGGTGTCACATGACCGTATGTTTGTTTTTAATTTTCCCAGGTGAAACTGTCCATGCTGTCTTCACCCAACCAATAAAATAACTAATAATCTATAATAGTAAAGACCAATGACTGCATTACTATAGCCAGTGTAACCTACATAAATGTGAGTAAAAACCAATAACTGTATTACTATAGCCAGTGTAACCTACATAAATGCGATAAAAACTCAAGACATTCATTACATTTATGACTTGGGTCATAATTGGCACAGTGGTGTAGCCAGAAACTTTTTCGGGTGGGGTGGATTCGCATGTTAGCGCACACATTCGCATGTTAGCGTGTCGGTGTCGTCTGTGCAAGCAATTCCTAAAACGTTGAAGCTTCATGTTTGAGGCCGAACCCCGTATGCTTGAAAACCTATGCGACTGCTGCGAGTGACAAAAGTGGCCATCGCGCAACAGATCACTGGCTTTTCCCAATCACGAACGTGTCGCCCTGATGTCAATGACAGACTGCAAGAAGCTGGAACAGGTTGTACATGTGAGTGACAAACTGCCGACACTGCACAGAAAAAGCAAATAACAAAACGTTCACATACGTCCGAAGAAAAAACACTTAGTGCAAGACTTCCAGAAATATTGTCACCTTGTACAACAAAACATGCTTTCCATTAGATACTGCTGGCATCACGCCAGTATGAGAGTAGCTGCTCTCATGCCCGCAACACTAGAAATTCATTGCTGTTGCTTGAATGGGCTTTGGTTTGGTAAGCAACAGCTCCGTCGCATGGATTTTCGTTAGGGGTGTGTGAATAAGTGAAATTTTCCTCTCGAATCGAATCGAATTGAAATCGAATAGTGCCGAATAGTGGCCAAAAATATCGAATAGTATATTTACACGAAATGTGTACCGCCAGTTATGGATAGACAAAGGAGAAAAATGGGGACGCTTCGGCATGCTGACAGCTTTCTTTATTACGTGCATGTTCGGGAGGGGTTGTTTGTTTGTTTTTTCAGCTTTTATGGGGCGCGCAAGCATGTTAATAGAAGAGCTGCCATTCCAGTCAGCAGCGCCACTCCAAACCTCCTAACAGCTAACAGAGGGGGGTACAGTAGCTAGCTTTCTTTTTTTTTTTTTAATGGTTGCACAATACGGCTCATCTGACAACGGTAATGTTGTGCTTGATTTCCATGGGTGCTCCGGGCCCAGAACTCTTCGGGTGCCCGTTCACAGCAGCTTCCGGCTAAAGCTCCCACTACTTCGAATACTATCTATTCGAAAGTCGAATCGAATTATTCGATAAGGTAATATTCGATTAGAATTCGAAACTCAAATATTCGCACACCACTAATTTTCGTACATCTGGTGTTTGGCCTTTACACTGACGGGTCTTATACACCGCATTCAGCAGTGGCAGCTTACATTTCCAGGGTAGTGGATATTGAAAAAACTATGAATTTAAAATGCTGGTAGTTCATATTGCTACATGCACTCCTTTTTGTATTTCCATGTAACCGATCCATTACACGTATAGCCACTGCATTTCGCAATCCGTGCCCGAATGTCTGGGAAGCTTCCAGATTATTTTGGAATCTTCTGATAGGCTTGTGCGCGCAAATGCGAACAGTTGAGTTTGTTCTGGAACTAGCGCAGCCGCCAGCGATAACTCGAATGTTTGATGCCACGTGTATAGATGCCGGCACGCCTAGCCGCAGATCAGATTATCGATGGCCGACGCCCTGTTCGCCGCTATCAGTATACAACAGGCACTGCTTGCTTGCAGTTTGACTTTCCGTTTCCCAGCCACAAGTTCGTCCAAATAAAGTTACCCATTTCCGAGTTCTGCTGGAGTCTTCTTAACCATCACAACCCCGTGACAACCAATGGAGGTGTGGTTGCTGTACGATGAAATACCGAAGATCCTTCGCCACAACGAAATCCTAAGAACACGCCACAAGCCGAATGGAGCCACGACGACAAAACTTCACGGCCGGAAGAAGACCTGACGATACCACGGAAGAAACTGCGGAACAAGCAGATGTAGCCGTGATCAGGCGCCCCGACCTAATCGCAACGCACTGCGACAAACTAACAACCTCGACGTTCTCAGTGACGGCCCCAACGTCACCGCTCTTCTCGACATTGGAGCCAACTATTCCTTTGTCACTGGGCCGTTTGCCGCGAAGTTGAAGAAAGTTAGGACCGCCTAGGAAGGCCCCGAAATCCAGACCGCTGGAGGCCATCTAATAACGCCGTCTGGAGTCTGCACAGCAAGAGTCAACATTGATAATCAGACTTATCCTGCGAGCTTCGTAATCCTGCAGCAATGTTCCAGGGGTATCATACTTAGCATGGACTTCTTAAACCATCACTGCGCGGTCATTGACTGCAGAATCAAGTCGATAACTCTATTGTCGGACAAACTGACACCACCGGATATGAAGCCATGTCACCGTGCCTTGAATGTCCTCGAGGATCAAGTCACCATTCCGCCTCGCTCCAGTGTTGTAATTTCCGTCGGCACCGAAAAATCTGAACACCTTGAAGGTGTCAGTGAGAGTGATCAGGGTTCGCTGCTGGGCGGTGATATTTGCGTTGCAAGCGGCATTGCTCGGTTGCATGAAAGAAAAGGATGCGTGATGCTAATGAACTTCAGCCAAGAATACAGACGCCTGTGCAGGAGCACGACGATTGCATACATGGAGGAAATCATGGCCGTCAGCTGTGCTTTCGCATTTTCAGATTCTGGCGAAGCTACGACGATGACCCCAATACCAGAACCACTCTTCTACGTCAACCCCAATCTTCACGCATGCCAAAATCAACAGCTACGATGCCTTCTGCAGCAATACAAGGACTGTTTCTTATCCTCATCAAAGGTTCGACAAACACCGCTTGCTGTATCATAATGGAAGAAAATGCTCGACCACTCCATCAGAGTCCATACCGGGTTTCGACATGAGAGCTAGAAGCAACAAGTTGACGAAATGCTGCATGACTGCATTATACAACCATGAAAGAGTCCGTGGGCATCACCAGTAGTCTTGGTGAAGAAGGATGGAACTTTGCGTTTCTGTGTCAATTGCCGTCGCCTGAACAAAATATACCCTCACATGGATAGACGACGCCTTGGATCGACTTTGCAATGCAAAGTACTTTTCTTCGATGGACCTCAGGACAGGCTATTGGCAAATTGAAGTCGACGAGAGAGACCGCGAGAAGACTGCGACATTCCAGCACGTTATGGACACAGTGCTGGCTGGATTAAAGTGGCAGACTTGTCTTGTCTACCTGGATGACGTCGTCTTCGCTCCCAACTTTTACGAACACCACCAACGCCTTAGAACATTGCTTCAGGCTGTCAGGTCCTCTGGCCTAACACTCAAACCGGAAAAGTGCCGATTCGCCTATGAAGAGCTCCTCTTCCGAGGACACGTCATCGCCAACTCTGGAGTCCACCATGACCCGCAGAAGACAGCTGCCATCGCTACATTCCCGCCACCCGCCAACAACAAAGCTGTACGTTGGTTTCTCAGCCTGTGTGTCTATTACAGGCGGTTTGTCAAAAGCTTTCCACGCATGGCCGAGCCACTTACTAAACTGACCGATGTCGAGTTTAAGTGGTAAACGGCACAAGTTGAAGCATTTCAAGAACTGAAACGATGCCTGCAAACGCCTTCGATACTTGCTCATTTCGACGAATACACTGATACGGAAATCCACGCAAGCAGCATAGAATTCGGCACCGTCCTTGTGCAGAGAACTTACTGACTGGAAAGAGTTATCAGCTATGCTAGCCGGTCGTCATCCAAGGTGGAAGCCAACTATGCCACAACAGAAAAGGAGTGCCTTGCCATCATCTGGGCTACGTCAGTTTTGCCGCAACCTCTATGGTAGGCCCTTCAAAGTTGCGAGCGACCACCACGCCTGTGTTGGCTAGCTGACATGAAATATCCTTCAAGCCGCCTCGCACGATGGAGTCAGAGACTTCAAGAATTCGACATTACCGTTGTTTACCAAGTCCGGACATAAGCACTCTGATGCCAACTGTTTGTCCCGCGCACCAGTTGATCTGCTGCCTTATGATGATCTCAATGAAGACAGCTTCTTGGGACCCATAAGCGCCGGCGACTTTGCTGAACAGCGAAGTGACCTGGAACTGAGAAGCCTGGTAGAGTACTTAGAAGGCAATACCACCATTGTACCCAAGGTGTTCAGGCGAGGATTGGCGTCATTTTTCTTGCAGAATGACGTCCTCGTAAAGAACTTCTCGCCAGCCCGAGCAAACTACCTTGTTGTACTTTGGGCACTTCGACCAGAAATTCTGCAGGCCCTGCATGACAACCTGACAACCGGACACCTTGGATTTTCATGCACGCTCGCGAGAATACAAGAAAAGCGCTACTGGCCTCGCCTCACTGCAGACGTCACCCGCTACATAAGGACTTGCCGAGACTGTCAGCGACTGAAGACACCGCCGACTAGGCCAGTCGGGCTTCTGCAGCCCATCGAGCCACCTCGCCAGTTGTTCCAGCAAATCGGGATGGACATACTGGGGCCATTCTCGGCGTCGAATTCTGGAAAAACTGGATTGTCTTAGCTGCCGAGTACGTCACCCGCTATGCCAAGACAAGGGCTCTACCCAAAGGCAGTGCCGCTGAGGTAGGCAAGTTCTTCGTTGAGAACATTGTCCTGCGTCATGGCGCCCCTGAGGTCCTCATTACTGACAGAGGTATGGCCTTTACAGCGGACCTAACTCAGGCGATCTTGAGATGCAGCCAGACAAGCCACCTCCAGACCACCGCCTACCACACACAAACCAATGGCCTCACCAAGCGTTTAAATAAGATCATCGGCGACATGCTGTCCATGTATGTCAACACTGAACACAAGATGTGGAATGCCATCCTTCTGTGCATGACTTTTTTTTGCATACAACATGGCTGCGCAAGAAACGACGCAGATGACGCCATACAAGTTGTTGCCTGGTTACTTCCGTATACTGACGCTCGACGCCATGCTATTCAACATCGAAGAAGAAAACCTCGATGTAACAGTCTACCTTCAGTGCACCGAAGAAGCCCGATGACCGACAGCCGCCATTACGATCTTCGACGACACTTCATGGAATACCAGTCTGGTGACTGTGTTTGGGTCTGACAACCGATACGCTGACGTGGACTTAGTGAAAAACCTCTTCGGTAGGGGTGTGCGAATGTCAAATTTTTCGAATACGAATCGAATACGAATATCCACCTTCGAATATCGAATCGAATATCGAATATCAAAGGAAAAATTCCTCCACAGTAACAATATTTTATTTAACATGTAGCTATTTGAAAAAAAAAAAAAAAAATTAACAGCCTGACCGGCAACACGACATACACTGCTATCTCCAGAACACAATGTCCAGGCTAGCACAATGCACATCACAACACAAGCAAATATCACGGCACAATAAAAGGAATGACTACATGTTATAATGAAGAAATATGAGTTGCTCCACATGACCAGGCAGCAGGCGCTACCTTGTAACTGAGACACCCCCCCCCCTGCCACTGAAAAGGCACGCTCGCTTGGAACAGAAGTGGCTGGTATAGGGAGTTACATGAAGCAAAGCTTTGCCAGACTGGGGTATCTGAAGGTGCCTACAGTCCGCCACCAGTCACGTGGGTCACTGTCTTTCTTCAGATGTGGTCCCGCATAGTGGACGAGTGGTAGTGCGGCACATTACGGCCGCATAATATTGAAAATGTACGGTTACATGATCGCCAACAGCGCTGCACGTCGGAGACGCACCAGCAATAAATCATACGTATTGGGGCGCTCGTCGCAGGCAGATATCGTGCCTCCGTGCACTTACGATGTTTATCGCTCCCCTCGGCAACGTTTTTAGCGATACGAATGCAGCAGAAATGTGGAAGACAAGTTATTTTATGCATGATAATCGAATCGCATATTCGAATTTTCCAATATTCGAAGCTTTTCGAATACACTATTTTCGAATCGAATACGAATATTTTGAATGCAATATTCGACGAATATTCGAAACTTTCGAATATTCGCACACCCCTACTCTTCGGCAATACTTCGGGTCATACAAGGTGCTTTGACGTCTTGGCGCTGTAGTTTACGAGGTCATCGCGGACTGCATCACAAACTCTCAGCGGCGCCATGCAAGACCTGAAGTCGTCTGTTTTTTTGTTTGTCTCCCCTTTTATGTTCTGTTACAAGCATCGAGATGATGCTTCTTCAGAGGTGGGCAATGCCACGTGCACTCCTTTTGTATTTCCATGTAAGCAATCTGTTACACGGCAATCCATTAGGTTTGAACGCACAAACGGGAACAGTTGAGTTTGTTCTGGAACTAGCGCAGCCACCAGCGATAAGACTTGAATGTTCGATGCCACATGTATAAATGCCGGCACGCCTAGCCTCAGATCAGATGATCGACAGCCAACGGCACTGTTCGCCGCTATCAGTATACACCAGGCACTGCTTGCTTGCAGTTTGACTTTGTTTCCCGGCCACAAGCTCGTCCAAATAAAGAGTTACCTATTTCCGAGTTCTGCTGGAGTCTTCTTCACAGTCACGACCCCGTGACAATATACAACAGAGCTTGCAGCATTCCATGAAGCATTTTCATTTATAGCCAGCACAAGGTACACAGCTGTTTATTTATACACAGGGGGGCTATTTTGTAAGCATTCTGTCTCAGAACAGAGGTGGTCCATTCTATCGGGCCGCATGCGATTGGTGGAGGCTCATTTGACTGTCAAGATGTGAGAACGGGCAAGAACGGTCATAGAACGGTCTCCGGCCCCGTTCTGTCGATAGAACGAATGCAAAATGGTCTCCGGACGACTTCAACTGAATCGAAACGTAAGTGCTGGAGCCAGAGAATCAAATTTTGATCCAATCCAAGTTGTCCGGAGACCGTTTTGTGTCCATTCTATCGATAGAATGGGGCTGGCAGCCGTTATGTGGCTATTGTCATGTCTTGACCGTCAAATGAGCCTCCACCAATTGCGTGCGGCTCGATAGAACGGACCAACTCTGTTATGTGACAGAACGCTTACAAAATAGCCCCCCAGACTGCTTATTATTTTAAAAAATTAACCAGTTTACATGACGACGAAAATATTTAGACAATGAAGCCGTTGCTTCATAACATCGTATTTAAAGGCTCAGTTATTGAACTGTTTTCTGCACCCACACATGTTGGAATTTCGGGAAACGAACTTGCGGATATTGCAGCTTCTTCGGCTTTGCCATCAGGCTCTGTGCGCCATTCTAAAATGTCGCTTTGCACTACTTAGACTCGGTTCAACAAAATCGTACATTCTTATTTGCCAAGAAATTGGCAAACCGAAGGACCCGAGTTGTCAGTACTTGATTGCATATACCAAATCCCAAAATGGTCTCCCCCCCATAATTCTAACTCAATGACTGTTCACAGCCGCTTTCGGTTTTATTTAGAGCATTTTAACTTGACATCTCAAACGTGTCGACAAATCAGCACTGACGAACAGCACTACTTCAATGAATGCGCACTCATGCAACTCTTGTACACAGGTTTCCTCTTCACTCACAACCATGAAATGTGTGGTGATTACGCAGAGCTAATGCGTGCATATCTGGTACAGATGATATCAATCATGAAAACATCCATGACAGTGATATCGCCTTGACGCATATTCATCTGATGCACATGCATTTCAATTACTCTAACCCTTCCCGATCACTCCATATTACTATTCTCACTATCATGTTACTTTTGCAATCATGCTTTCTGATATGTTTGAATCTTACACCCGTGATGGAAGTGCTCGCCTAACTGCTCCAAAAGGAAAATGCTGCTCCAAAGTGTAATACATATTTAGCAGTGACTACTCCGAAATGGCTTTGGGAAACTAAAAACAATGAACCATTGACTATCCAGCAAGCCTAAACGAAACCAAAAACAAGCTACCATCCTAGTATGCTAGTATGCAGCTTGCTTACTAGCTGCATACTAGCATATTAACGATGCCACAAGTACTGGCACTATATATGTTTGATCTAGCTCTATATTTGTACCTGGCAAACAGACTATTTTGGTGATATGTGTGTGAGATTAGTTCGATATACTGATTACTAACTTCTGCTGTAATGAATTTGATGTGTGACTGATTACATTTGCCATTTTATCAGAACTGGAATTTTAAGTGTATAGCTTGTTTAGCTGTTTTGTTTTTTCTTCGAAATTTTCGATACTGGCTATTTTGATGAAATGAAAATAACATATTGCTTTGATATCCCGTACCAATTATAAACTGCCGCTTTGGCGATAGTTGCATGTGATTGTGGCTACTTTTATAATTTGATGCTCACTCATATCACTTCTGCCACAAGCACTGATGTTTTAAAAAATTCGGCAGATCCCACGCGTTGTGGGAATCGGTTTCATGCGAAGCAGTCATTGAATACTTCTATGCTGTATTTTATGGCTTTGAGCCAAGCGATACGAGGTGGATCGACTTGTTTTTGTAAGTGTTGTAGCTGCGTGCACATCCTGGGCATACCAGGCACGTCAACAATGCTAGCGTTTAAAGGCCAACTCCGGCGATTTTTCGAGGTCAGTGGATTTCAGTAAAATTTGCTGGGTACGTTCCTTTTTACGTTCCTGTCGTTTATGCCAAATTACAGGCTGGAGAGATACGTAGATTCCTTACAAATGAATTTTATTGATTGCCCCGACTCTCTCCACCTTGCTTCCCCAAATTATTGGCAACATTGTGAGTGACGTCATTTTTGGCAAATCGGAAGTGACTGAACCGAGGTGCCACTACAGCATCTGCTACGTACAAGGCAACAATTGTGTGCATTTGGCCAGCGCTTCGTTGGCTGGGCGTGTGAATTTCAGTTCCTTGTGGGTGCGCGTCCGATGGGTGGCAAGTGCTGCTGCGTTGTAGGCTGCACACGATTCCCCGCATAATTACCTTGACAGTCACGAAACACTCAAGCCTATCGATTACCCTGCATCTTTATATTAGTGTTTTAGCTAGCAGGACCGGTTTACCGCACGGAAAGTGCGGTAATGTGCATAAGGCCCATATACAATCTGTCATTGTTGTCCCCGACTGGAATTTTCAGTTTAGGGAGTTAACAGTAGTGCAGTATTGGTGTTCATTGTTGACTTAGTTGGAAGTTCTGACCTTGATCTTCTTTCTGTTTCTGTCTAAAAAAATGTAATGCATTTTGTGGCACTTCTAGTAAACAATGGTAGACTCATATCTGTAATTTTGTTCAGACTTATTTTTAAGGAAAGAAAACCATATTGGAATTGGTTTAGCAGATGTGGAGCAAGGCAATCTTTGTACATGGGTAGGAGCTGCTGAGATAAGGCTTCCTTCTAAGTGTGGGATTATCGTAGGATCACAAATGCTATCCACCCTCAACGAAGTCAGCTACAGGGGGGCATTCTGGCCATAAACCCTGCTTCCTGCTAAAGCCCCCTCTGCTTCGTAAAAGTACCGCCTCTCCCCTACGCTGCCTCCTCTCCTGCGCGTGTCTCGCATATGGCTGTGTGTAATGATTCACTCTTCATTTCTGCGTTCATTCTCACTTGGCGTGGGTGTGTGCACCATCTGATTCCCTTAATGATATAGTGCGCCAGAAGAGCTGCTGCAAGCCATGTACAGTTTGTAACGAATGGCACATCGTTTACGCTTCTTTTCGGAGCGTAACGTATCCCTGTGTACCTGGCGCGGATATCTGTAAATGGGTTTACATAAAAAGGTTGAAAGAGAGTTCTGTAAACACTGCGTGCTATTTATTGCATCGGTAAGAAATATTTACATAGCAGCTGTGGTGTCAAGCCATGCCGTTTGGGAAGGAATAGTTGCCATACGTATAAACTATCTCTGCCGTATGTAACTGCAGCAATGCCTGCAATGCCCATGAAGGTGCTTGATCAAAACTTCATGACATTTCACACATGTTGCTTCTCCTCGGCCTGCCCGGCGCGGTGATGTAGTAGTTTTGGCGCCCGGCTGATGACCCGAAGGTCATGTGTTCGGTCGCGGCCACGGCGGTCCCATTTCGACAGAGGCGAAATGCTAGTGGCCCTTCCTAGCCACAAAAGTTACTTGCCGAGCAGGTGACTGGCCTGGTGCATGACAAATTACACAAAATATCGCGTGACAATTTCAGGAAGTAGTACACCACATACGTCGCACGGCAAAGCAAGACACCGGTCAAGAGTAAAAACTCGCAAGCACTTCCCGCACAAAGCCACGCCGATCTCGGCTTGAAGTTGGCTATATAATAAATATAGAACTTAGCTTGTAATAGCGCGGTACATGTACCGCGCTAGTACAAGTTAAGTTCATGGATGACCAACTCGCCCGAACTACAACACTTCTGAAATATAGAACGTTTGAGCGAAGTGCCCTGCACGGCGGTCGAACCGAACCAACGCATGCTCAGGCTGATAACTTTGGTCGTCTACCAGTGTCAACATGATCGAGTGCATCCAGCGAGCACCGATATGACAGAACGAAAGCATTAGAACAAGAAGCGACGTGTTAACCCGCACAGTGACGAAGCGGCTCGTCTTTGCCAATGAACAGCAGCGATCCATTGCTTCCGTCGCTCTTGCTCAGGAGGCCTTGCGGTAAGTGAGTAAAACCGTGTTCCGGGCGCGTTTTTGTAGGTGTTTGAGCACTCCACTCCACAGCAATTGTTATTCGACATCCCTTGAAGTTTCGGCCACCACACATACGACGAACGTTGCTTATTTCACTACGGAAACGTGAACAACGCGGAAACACACGTACAACGACGTAGGAAACCACGGCGGCCGTCTGCTTGCTTTCCCGAGAGAAATGGAGTTCGCCGCCTATGGCACTTCCGTCGGCGCGCACTAGGCGTATATGTATGTTATGCTAAATCACCAACTAGCCCAAGCAACCGTTCTTTGTGTTAAAAATTTATATTTAGATTTTTTAAGTTTACCTTGTACAGAGTAGCATTATGTTTTTTATTTTTTTATTTTTGTTACATTTTTCTTCGTCTTGGGGATTTTTTTTTACGTTTGAAATAAGTCTGCTGTCCGAAATTAATACTATTAAAAAGACCAATTCTGCCACTGGGTGATTCCACGTAAGATCGAACAAACGATGGCTGGTCGACCTCTCAAATTTATTTCAAAATTTTATATATTATTGCCTGATGAGTGGAAAGAAGAGATCCGTAATTTGTTTTGCCGAAAAAAAAGTTTTTCGAAGCACAGGAAATCAATAATGACGAAGAGGTGGAGTGGAGCGCTCATCTGCTCTGCTTTTTTGGCCAACTTTCGTTATGAATTGCACAAAATATATTAACGTTAGGCAGCTGAAATTTCTTTAACTAAATATATGCATGTTTTCGCTTCTGCTCAGGTATTTGTAGTTTTTATGTGTAGTGTAGATGTTTTTATAAAAAACCTCAAAATTGGCCCAGGAAACGTTATTTTCTTTATTTGAAGGTTTTTATCTCAAAAAATCCTTGTAGCAGAGCAACAAAAATTCCGTGTTACGTTCTTCGCATACTTATCTACCAAACTGCCGAATCTTATATTTATATAACTTTTCAGTAAAGAGATACGATCGGGCTAAGTTCAAGAAAACACCGAACAGTGGAAACTTCTGACGACAATTAAAAAAAAAACCCATTTTTTATATTTTTAAACTTTGTCCACTTATTCTCCTCCGCATCAGCTTTCAGAATCATTGAAAACATGTTGCATAATGTCGTTGCACTAATAGTTACGGCCCCTCCAATGAGACCCTTAGGCAAGGATTGGCAATTCCGACTTTTTGCCCAGCAAGTGTATAATATAAAATGCAGGCAGGATTGAATTTCTTTTTATTAAAAGGCCAGCAGTACCAAAAAAAGTGTCGGCGGCACTGAAGACGTTAATTTTGTAATTATTTGGTCACTGCAGCGGCCACAAGCGCGGCGCTACCAAGCAGGCGCGCGTGTACCCGAGATGCTCGCTATAAGAGACGGCGCAGTCAGAGAGCTCGTTTTCGCGTCCTCAGACCGATTGAGTTCGAAACAGCAACACCTCTCGGGTGACTTGAACGCACGTGCACCGGTAGTCGCAGTGATCTGGTTAACGACGTCGATTTCTTTTTCAGGGGGCATAAGAATGTCATCGTTCAACTGCGCGTTCCGTGAAAATTTTGATTGCAGTCGTAGCAAAAGCACGCGTAGCACAAGTAGTCCGTCTTACTGACAGTCACTGATCTTGCAGGTGTTAAACGTTCCTTCAAAGCATGGATGTCTAGGTCTGTAACTCTGCGAAATTTTGGCTTCTTTAGAAATACTCACAGCTACAGCAAAGAAGAACCTACCAGAAACGTACATCGTTTGGACTCCGCGTGTCACGAGTCCCTGATGGGAAATGAGGCAGCCGACGCTTCCGCCCGAGCTCATGTTCATCGGGCCTTCCCACAGGACGCACTTAGGAGGAAAGATGATGTACCCAAAAAGCATAGCGACATCTTACAACTCTATAGGCTAGGCCGAAGAACTTATCCGCCAGCTTTCCCCAGCCTAATTAGGGAAGAGGCAGTAACGCTCAGGAAGTTGCAAACAAACACTTACGTTCACGGTATATTACTTCGCCGTATCTCACCGACTGAGCACTCGTACCTCTGCAAGTACTGTGATGTCCCGGACACTCTATGCCATATGGTATGGGGATGTATACAAAACCATAGAACCTCTACACTAACCGAAGAGCAGTGAGAAGCCAAACTATCGGACCCAGACCTGAAGAATCAGCGAACCCTGGTTCATCGGGCACGAGACATGGCGAAGGCCTGCGACTACCTGGAATAAGGAGGCCGCCCACCTTGCAATGGGCGCACAGTGCGCTTGCTCACAATAAACGTTTATTCTCTCTCTCTTGCAATAATTAAGGTTCTTGTGTTTCGAAAGGTAGTCTCCACAATACACTCACTCAGAGCTATACTTTCTCGCTATGAGACTCAAAGGAGGAGTATATGGATATAAGAGCGAAGCTCCAGTGCACGTTCGTTCAAGTCACCGGAGAGGTGTTGCTGTTTCGAACTCAATCGGTCTGAGGACGCGAAAACGAGCTCTCACTGCGCCGTCTCTTACAGCGAGCATCTCGGGTGCGCGCGCGCCTGCTTGGTAGCCCCGCGCTCGTGGCCGCTGCAGTGACCAAATAATTACAAAATTAACGTCTTCAGTGCCGCCGACACTTTTTTTGGTACTGCTGGCCTTTTAATAAAAAAAAATTCAATTCTGCCTGTATTTTATACACTTGCTGGGCCCTGGGTCCAGCACCAATCCTTGCCTAAGGGCTTCATTGGAGGGGCCGTAACTATTAGTGCAACGAAATTATGCAACATGTTTTTAATGACTGTGAAAGCTGATGTGGAGGAGAATAAGTGGACAAAGTTTAAGAAATATAAAAAATGGGGTGTTTTTTTTAATTGTCGTCAGGAGTTCCCACTGTTCGGTGTTTTCTTGAACTTAGTCCGATCATACCTCTTTACTGAAAAGTTATATAAATATAAGATTCGGCAGTTTGGTAGATAAGTATGCGAAGAACGTAACGCGGAATTTTTGTCGCTCTGCTACAAGGCTTTTTTGAGATAAAGACCTTCAAAGTAAAGAAAATGTTTCCTGGGCCAATTTTGAGGTTTGTTATAAAAACATCTACACTACGCATAAAAACTAAAAATATCTGAGCAGAAGCAGAAATATGCATATATTTAGTTAAAGAAATTTCAGCTGCCTAAATTTAATATATTTTGTGCAATTCATAACGAAAGTTGGCCAAAACAGCAGAGCGGATGAGCGCTTCACTCCACCTCTTCGTCATTATTGATTTCCTGTGCTTCAAAAAAATTTTTTTCGACAAAACAAATTGCGGATCTCTTCTTTCCACTCATCAGGCAATAATATATAAAATTTTGAAACAAATTTGAGAGGTCGACCAGCCATCGTTTGTTCGATCTTAGGTGGAATCACCCCACTGTAATCTGATACCCTACGCTTTAGCATCAATTAACTTCTGTGGAGGGAAGAAATATTTCCTGGACTACTTAAAAACATTTTCCCACGATCACGAAAGTGTTAATTAAGCACCAGTTGGCCCAGTAACATGTCGTTGTGCAGATATGCTGCATTGAGTTTGACATCAAAAAATTCTGAATTAAGCAGTGGATGTTAGTGCATTGCCCATAGTTACATTTTTGATATGCAGGAATAAGTTTTCATTTTTGGGTAGTTAAAGGAATCCAATCTTAATTAATATGCTAATTGTATTAACTTTACAATTGCTTATTTCTGGCTTTTCTTTCTGAAAACATTCTTCCTACGCCCATAAATAATTGTAGATAATGTCTTCTAATAAATAATGGTGAGAAAATGTTAGACTTTGGAAGGTTAATGAAAATACCAAATGTCAAATTTCATGCTTTTGTCTTGTCCTTCACCTTTGACTGGAAACAGATGTCATGATTCTCTGTAGTGTTTCTAATTGAGTTTAATGTGTTTTAACAGACTACAGCTGAAATCTAAAGCCTGCAAAGTGCTTGGTTGTCTAGTACTTTAGATGTTTTATACCAAGTGCAGCTTAAACACAACACTGCTTCATTATACACAAAGCACAGGCTTTGCAGCACTTGTGTAACCTACCAAGCATTATGCATCAAAAGACATTGTTACAATAAAAAGAATGTGCAGGTTAAAGGATTGAAGTGTTAGTTCTGGAATTGTAATGTTAGCTGTACAATCTGTTTTTGAGCATTTTGAATTTTATTTTTTGCGACGTTCAAGTGTGTTAATGTGTTTTTTCCATAAATTAGGGAAATTTTCTCTAGAATCCCTAGGTGCTCAAATAAAGCATTTCTTTGACACTCTCTCAAGGTGTCATGAGAGAGAGTTGCTTAATGGGTGATTATGCAACTTTTGTAAACATGATGTTAGCCATATTATGTTAGAAGTTGTTCAATGCCATGCCCTAACATGACAGTTTTTGGTGTCTGGTGTATGGCATTGCCAGTGCTCTTGACTGGCAGAAAGAAGTCCAATGCTAAAGCGAGCATTTCAAATCCTTCTTGTGATCTTGCTGCTCCAGTCATTAGATGCTTGTGCTAACCTTTTATCATTGCAGCTATAGATTGTTTACAAGTGGCTGCTAAAGTTACCAGCTTCACAGCCTCGTGTTCTAAATGTCCAAGTGCTTGTAGCATACTCCTGGTGTTTACTAGTGTAGACACTTATTGTTAAGATAGTCACAAGAAGGGTGTACACTAGCATTTGTGTATGTCCTTTCTTGTCCTGTCTTAAGTTTTTTGGCATAACGCTAAGAATATGTTGCTTGCTTTTAGGCATTGGCATAACAGTAACCGGCAGTAAACATGGAACGGAAGTGGCATTTACTGTGTTAAGTAGCGATCTAATTTCTCTGCAATGTTAAGTGTGGCATTTCACGGTGCAGGCGGTCGGCATGTTCTTGGGGGAAATGTCGTGCCTGTTGGCCTTTCGCGTGGTCTTCTTCTACTACACGCGCAAGGCCAAGGCAGGCGAGGCTGTTGAGCTGCCTCCCAGCGTGAGTGGCAGCCGAGACTTCAACCCGCTCATCTTCCTCCCTCCAGCCATGTGTGATCTGGTCGGCACCTCCATCATGTACATTGGGCTCAACCTGACCTACGCTTCCAGCTTCCAGATGTTGCGAGGTAAGTTCGCCTCGTCACCCTTGCACAGGCAGAGCACGGTAATTTATCGAGACAAGCCGGACCAGTCGGCACTAATTGGACAATTTTAATATGGAGGTGGCAGTTAGTGATTGGCCTTGTGTCTGTGCAATTGTAGTTCTGTTCCTACCAGCCAGCTTGAGGGCAAACCCTTTTAAGCTAGGCATAAATGACTGTCACATACCCACGGGCATTATTTGTACGTACGTATATGTTGGCCATGCCACATAAATTTGTTTGGAAAGGCAGCTGAAGATTTGTTGCACGGAATGAAGAAAAGAGGCAGAGCAGTGAGAGTGCAATGCGGTGGTGAACTGGGCTGCATCGCCTTCTCATTGCTTGCCAACCTCAACTGTGCTGCTGTGTGCGTAAACTCTCCTAAGGCAGCTAGTGCAAGTACAGTTGCGAGGTGCCTGCTACGCGTCTGTAAGATTCACCTACTTCGTTCATGCCAATTATGCCCGAGCCATTTCTAATGGATAGGCAGCTCTCAACCACCCACTTGTGTTGCAAATCACATGGTGCGACACCTGGTGCAACTCTCCTAACATGGCTGTGTGGGGTCATGCACTGGCTTAACTCGGTGGTAGGATACTCTGACTGCCACGCTGAATACCTCAGTTTGACTCCGGCCATTATTTTAATTTTTTGCATCCATCAGGATTTTTTGCCAGGTTCCTTAATGCCATCATGTTAATAAATGAGGCTAGCAATGGGGTAGGTTTCCTTTTTATGTTGAAGCATTCTAGGGCAAGCTTGTTTAGCCCATTGTCACTGAGCATTGTCTAAGTCCCAGAATGCCGAGAATGTTCTGACCCAAGCTCAGTCTCGGCGCCGAAAAAAAAATGTAAGCCCCGAGTGGGTCACTCCTGTCATGCTTATCTGAAAGAGCCTATGGATGTAAGATAAGTGCTTCATTGTATTTGACACAAGCTCTCCATTCTTGTCATAATCTTTCGTGATAAGGGGGAGTGTGTGTTAGTCATGTGCATTACATTCAGTCCTTTGATTGTTGCTCTCATTTTGTGTAAAAAGAAGACTATAACTGACTGGCATGAAAAATAAAATCAAAGGTAGTGCCACATTTACCAAAAACAACGCTTTCATGAGCAAGAAAATGGCAATACTGTAAAAATATAGCACTTTGCACATCCTGTTTGTAACTACAGTAGAATCTCGATGATGCCAACCCGGCTGATACAAATTTCTGTAGCAGCCGGGTTGCCCGGCCAAATTCTATTGTGTCCAGTGGGCCAAATTTGGATGTTTCGAACACTTCTTCGCGTAGCGACGGGTGATATGAACTTTGGTGCCAAAACCGATAAGCAATGGCAGAGAGCAGCGAGCTCCAGAAACTTGGGAAGTATGCATGCGACCAGCGCACACACAGTCGGAACTGTGGTTATCGTTTGCCACAACTACTCTGGACAAAACCACGGCCGCTATCGATGCGATCATGTATGGCGACAACGAAACTCCGAAAATACATGCGCATCCGACACTCGCAGTCATAGTGATGCTGCTTGTTGCAACCGCTGCAAACAAAACTGCGGCAGACACGATCGTAGATGGCAGCAAGGCTGGGCGGTATCGCGATACAAGAGTATCGTGATAGTATTTCAGAGATACTTTTGAGTATCTGTGTTTCTGTATCGAGATATGAGAGGATATGTCATTGATGAAGAGAACGAGTTGTGTTTCGCAAGACCATGAAAACCATGCTGATTAGGACTGAAGTAATGACATGATGCTAGAAACTTTACCACTTGAGAATAGATTATATGTTCTATTAGTTTAGAACAAACACTGTTCAGGGAAATTGGATGATAGTTACTGCATGAAGAACCTTTTTTTTGGTACTGGAATTATCTTGCCCACCTTACAATCGTGCAGCACCACTCCAGATGACAGAGATTGCTGAAAGATGTGACATAGGAAGGTACTGGTGACGTGTTTAGTGTTTAGTATTCTTTAGCAATTTAGAGTTGATCCCGTCGATGCTAGCTAAAGATGTTAACTTTAGCGTCTCAATTAATTTGGTAATGCCATTTACTTCAAACGTTATATCTGACATTGGTGGGTGGTCTATGTAGGGACATTCAGGAAGATTAGTACAAGGCTCAGAAGTGAACACACTAGAAAAAAGTGTTGAGTACATGGGCTACGTTATGGTCTGGAATAGGCTTATTATCATCATCAACTAGTGATAATGGTTTGTGTGGCTTTGGGCTAATACATTTCCAAAATTGCTTCGGGTTATTTCGCAACGTGGAAGGCAGTGTTTCCGAATAAAACGAGCGTTTAGCGCTTGCAGCCAATGAATTATACTCCTTTTCTGTTATTCTATATTTTTCTCAGGCAGAAGCATTGAGCGTTTGGCTGAACAAAATAACCGTTTTTTTGTTGTTGTTTAGGTGTTTTAGTGTGCTGTTGAACCATGGAGATGAAGGGCGTTCTATTATAGTAATGGTTGGGATGAATGTTTCTGCGAGTTCTAGTAGTTTGTTCTTGAAAAACGTCCAGTTTGTTTCCACAGTGCGCTTTGGAAATTCTTGTTATATACTGGTTGTAGAAGTCGGTCAGCGCGGCATTAATGCTATCATAATCACTTTAACGTAAAGCGTTATTTTCTTTGTAATTTTTTTGCTCATGGATAGGTGACAAGTGAGTTCAGCGTGCAATACGTTCAATATGTTCGAACATTGCCCCTTTTTTCGTGTTGGTAGCAATACAAGTTGTGTTAATCCAAAAGTAAGGCACGTGTTAAGAAATGTACTTTCAGGGTTTTTCTTTGCTAGTATCAGTGCGGGCTCAGACCAAGTTATATCGGGGAAGTTGAAGTCCCCAAAAAGGAGCAGTGGCGCATGACAGAGTGATGTGATTGTTTGCAATGCTTCGTGAAAATGAGCGGAGAAAGAAGCATCTGCATCAGGTGGCCGATAGTATACACCGATAAGGGCTTGAGGGTACACATTGTTGCAAAAGACAAACAAAATTTCGACGGGTGAAGTGGTACTGATGATTTGACAGCACAGGCTTTGATGGAAGGCTATCAGAACGCCACCACCTCGCTTACCTCCACGGTCACGCCTAAATATGTTGAAATCAGGAAAGATCGGACTGAGCTCTGTCTTGGACGGTTGAATTGAGCCATGTTTCTATTAGTACTAGTTTGCAGTCTGAGCGCGCAAGAAGGCTATGAAGTTCGTCGCGCTTTGACAACACGCTTCTTATGTTAGTGTAAAGAAATTATAAAGAGCGTACGTTCGGTTTTGCAGATGTGATAGAAGGTAGCTATGAAGTTGATATAACACTGTGCGTATCATCATCGTACTCGTAAGTCTCGTTGTCTAGGATGAGTTTGTCGTAGCTTAGCTGAAACGGCTTTTGCTGGGATTTTCCAAACACGATTAATTGTTTACGCGCAAGTCTGGTTCTGGGCGAGTAATCCTCAGAAACGCTTAAGTTTGAGCCTTTGAGTTGTTTAGTGTTTGAATCTATTGTTTCACCTTGAAGTGAGATAGTTTGACGATAATTGGTTATTTCTAGAAACGTTGTACCTGCCGATTCGGGGAGCCCGCTAGATATTTGTAGATCCTGCACCGATGTTCAGCTTAGTAGGGCAAACTTCATTGACTTTTTCTTCAAATTGCTGCCATATTTTACGTTCGCGGTCAGCAATGCCAAAAAATACAAGGTTTGAATGGCGAGCTCTGTCTTCTGAATCATTTAGTCTGGATCACATGTCGCCTATGGCTTTTGTATTTTTGTCTATGACAGTTGCAACATCATTGATTTTGATGTTTAGGGCAGTCACAGAGGAAACATAGTCTTCAATTTTGGCCAGGCGCTTCCTTATGTCATCAAATGCCTTGTCACTTTGCGGAAGTTTGGTACGAATCAGCTTCATTTTGTTTAGGAGAGACACCTGACCTGACTTTATCTCCTCCAGAACTGCCATAATATCATTGGGGGCCTTCAGCGAATTGGAGCTGGTGTTGGGGCCGGGGTTTGATTCTATGTCGCCAGAAAGCGACAGAAGTTGCATAATGATACAGGTACAATCACGAGCAATATCAAGACAGCAGCCTGGCCTTGGCAGCACTAACAATGCGGCATAACTAGTTCTTCATATTTCCACTGGGCTATGTTCAAAACAGCCACTCCTGTGCTTTCGTGTATGTAAGAGTTTTTGCAGTGGCCAATTAGCACGACCATTGGTTGTCTGCAGGTGCTGTGATCATCTTCACGGGGCTGCTGTCAGTGGCATTCCTTGGGCGTCGGCTGAGATCATACGAGTGGATTGGCATCCTCGCAGTCATGTGTGGCCTGGTTGTGGTTGGCCTGTCCGACATCCTCTTTCCCGACAGCCATGCAACCAAGGGCCCCAACAGCATCATCACCGGTGGGTACACCAAGCTCATACCATGTATTGCTGTCTGTCTGCATGTCCCCCAACCCACATTGGTTTCAGACCCTGCAGCTAAAGTTTACTCGAAAAAGCTATATTCCCACTTCATCTGGGAACATGTAATTGTAAATGTTCCAATTAAGTGTAGCAGTTCTTGTGATCTCGACTAGAAGTGTCATGCGCTAACAGAGCAGAAATTCGCATTTGCTATAGAGCCCACGTCCTGTAAACTTTTGCTGCCAGGTGTACTTATGTTTGTGAGAGGGTATTTATACGTGTGCATGTACTGATCACCAGGCAAAGTGAGGCTGGGCCTGACTTTAAGCCCTGGCTAGGAATTAGTGTTGTAAAAATTTTAAAGCTCGGTCATTAAATGTATGTATGTATGTAGTAGATATCCACAACACACTGCGAGTGAGCCAGGCTCACTGTGTTTGGTTATACAGATGTCCACCCTTCGCTGGAGTGTGCAAGCACTGCGATTCAAGGAAAGTAGTGTAATACCTAAGGTCAATTAGATTCAGGATACCATGCTGAAAACTTCCGTTTGCATGTCTTCGTGCTCATAAGCGCACTCTTTAGATCCATACAGCATCCATCTAGTATTTATTTATGTAGCATACCTTACAGGCTCTGTTGAGAGCATACTTAAGGGGGGCATGAAATGAAGTAGTACAATGAAAGCGTTCAACTATACAAATGAGATACAACTGCAGTTTCGAAGAAATGTCTGCATCTGTGACACAATGACACCCTGTGACCATCTTTCAGGTGACCTGCTCATAGTGCTGGCTCAGGTGATCACTGCTTCTCAAATGGTGATCGAGGAAAAATTTGTCACCAAGTACAAGGTGGCACCACTTCAGGCTGTTGGCTGGGAAGGCAAGTGTCTTCAAGTTTCCTGAAGGGATCCTGAATCGACAGGCAACAGGAATGAATGCTAAGGCTGCTTAGTTCACATACTCCTTGATGTCCTGGTTTGAATGTATGTTACTTGTGCTACAGATGCAAGTTGCAGTGGGCAGCACTCGCAGGTCCAATCTTCTATGCATGCACAAATAGCAAGATGCTTCATAAGAGAACGGTTGCCATGATACATCACCGGCAGAGCTAAACATAATGAAGAACATGTTGATTTGGCTCCCACTCACAACAAGCTGCCTTTTTATGAACTTCATTTCGACATTAGAGTCAAACGTCGCAGTTGTTTCTCCCATCTTCCTGTATTCATTGTTTGTTGGTTTCATGTGGTGGTACGTAACGAATCAAGCCCCTCATGTTCTCAATTCTTTTTTTGCCAATACAGTTAAAAGCTTGGCATAATGTAAGCAGTTTACTATGTCCTATCGAAATTTTGTTGTGTTGAAGTTGAACCATTTATGCTAAGGTGCAGTTGCCAATGGATTCTTTTTATTGAGAAAGCAATTATATGGACACTCTCTAGGGGTTTTTCCCCGTCGCCGTCATTATCCGCATAAAGTCGAAATCGATAACATCGCCCCTCGCGTCGTATGTTCTAAGCATGAGTAAAAGAACCTAGAACCTAGAAAAACCTAGAAAAAAAACATATCCTGTCTCCTGTACAACATGGTTTCCGAAAGGGACTCTCAACAATTACTCAACTTTTAGAATTAATACATGATGCAGCCCAGTCTATTGATAACCATAAACAAATTGATCTAATCTTTTTAGATTTCTCGAAAGCATTCGACCGGGTTTCACATACCAAATTAATAAGTAAATTAGAAGTTACTCTTGAAGATAGTACAATTGTTCACTGGATTAAGGATTACTTAACCAATCGCTCACAATTTGTACAGTTACAGGACACCGCCTCTAGAACAACATCAGTCTCGTCAGGCGTGCCACAGGGCAGTGTCCTAGCACCAATATTGTTCACAATATTCATTAATGATCTTCCCCTCTCAACTAATGTAAAACTCAGGCTCTTTGCAGACGACTGCGTACTTTACCAAGAAATTAATACTCCTTCCGATCACCTAATCCTTAACAGAGCTCTAGAAGATGTACACAAGTGGTGCAAAAAATGGCAAATGTCCCTCAATATTGGTAAATGTGTTTCCTTGGCAATAACCCGCAAAAAACACAGGTCCAACTTCTCTTACACTATTGACAACTGTGCCTTCATCACAGTCTCTAACCACAAATATCTAGGAATAACGATTTCAAACGATTTGAGATGGGATGCTCACATTGATAACATTACTGGCACAGCCCTTAAAAGACTATTTTTACTGAAAAGACGCCTTAAGCACGCGCCACCGAATACCAAACTAATAGCATATACAACCCTCGTCCGATCTGTACTGGAATACGCCAGCCCTGTCTGGTTCCCGTTTACCAAGCAACAAATTAATAAAATAGAAGCGATTCAAAGAAAAGCAATAAGGTTTATTTTTAACAAGTATAGACAGACAGACTCACCGACACATCTACTTAATAATGCTGGCATCTTAACACTACAAAACCAAACGAAACTAACAAGACTAAAATTAATGTTTCAACTACTACACAACATAATAAAAATAGATACTTCAAGGTATATATCTTATTTTCAAGGCAGACCAACCCGTCATAACCATTCCCATACTCTTGCCGAATACTCTTCCAACACTAATTGCTTCAGATATTCATTTTTCCCTCTAACCATTAAAGATTGGAACTCACTGAAACCTACCCTAACGACCGAATCATCCATAAACTTGTTCACAACTGCGATTGAAAGCGAATTGATTGCCTCACAAAGAGCACTAACGACATTACAACATCAGTAAACCCGCTAACGATTAGTCTGTGTCATCTTATTAATACATAGTTTTTCTCTGCTGCCTATATGAAGGTAATACAGTCGATCCCGGATATATCGAACTCGAAGGGGACCGCGAAATAGTTCGATATATCGATAATTCGAAATACGAAATATGCGTATGTAAGGCTTTAATTAAAGCACTGCAGGCCTCGACACAGTTTTCTGAAATCGTAAAAAGCGCGAACATGACGATTCGCTCACATATGCTAAAGAACAAGGCGAGAACTCCTTTTGCAAGTTAGCGCACTTTATTTTGCATGAAAAAAGTCCGTCAACTTGTCTTGCTTCTTGCGCGCCGTGAATTCATCAAGTCATCGTCAATATTATTGAAGCTTTCCAAATAAGTAAATTCAGCACCTTACGCCACAACAGCGGTGATCGACGCTGAACGCTGATGCGAGCTCTGTAGCGCGGTAAAGGGTTTAGCGGTGGCAACGGCGGCTGGCATCTTCAAACCGCATGGGTCCATTTCTGCAGCACCGGCAACGTCAGCTATGATCTCGGCATCGATGCAGTAAGAAACAGCTACGTCGTTATCTGCACCGATGAAGTCACTCGCTGTGCTCCCGTCCGATACGGCGCCCGGAAACGCGAAGTCGCAAAATTCACTGACGCACCGTACGCCGTAGTCGGCGGTCATGACGCGCCCGAAGTCGTCACCTGGCACCAAGGCCCGTGAGGAAACAGTGCGCGACGGTGCTTTACTTGACGTCGTTCCAAGCACCGGTCATCATTTTCATCGCTACGAGCGGGACAATGCTTAGTTCGACTCCTGAATGACGATTTATCAAGAACAAAGCGCGAAGTACACATTCTACAAGAGAACGCTGCACGAAGAAACATTTCTCCACCGTCGACATGTTGGCGATACCGATGGCACTTGTGGCTTTGCAGACGGCAGCCGCTACTTTGGCGAGAAATGCGAAAAAAAGCGTAGCCTCTGAGATCTGCATTTTAAAACCGAAAACACTAAAAATACGTCACGAGGTTGCGGATCTCGAAGGCCATGCTTTGCGGGCCCGCATGCCATCGTGCGCGAAGAGACAAGGAAGGGAATGCAAACGTTACAACAAGGCTGCCAAGTCACTTCGAATTCTCGTTTTGGTACCCTTGGCAATCAGCCTCTTTGAAAAACACTAGCCCATGCATTAAAACCTGCGGACCGCGCGTCAAATATACCGGTGAACTGACAAGCGCTGCGCAACGAACTAGAGCAACGCAAATTCGTCACCTGCGCGCGACGAGGGATTGGAACTTACAAGAACGCGGCCGAAATATGTTGTTAGGTAAAATGCACTTTCTGTGCTTCGGCGCGGGCCAGCGTTCGATATAGCGAATGTTTCGCTGTGCAGGAGTTCGATATACGTGCACACCAACCCCATACTTTTGCATGGGAAATTCAAGGGGATTTCTCAACTGTGTGATATAGCCACTAATTCGATATATCCGAGTTCGATATGCCCGGGATCGACTGTATTTCAAGTGACATGTTCTTCGATTATTTTGTTGTTCATAAAATTGTTTGAACAATGTAATCAATAGTAATGTGTACTCTCTGGTCCTACGCTATGTTTACAAATGTATACCTTATCCTTTTGCAGTTGTTTTTGGCGATAATCTCGCCCATGTTTTTGTTACTAAAATTGTTTTATTGTGTGTTCTTCTATCGCAATGAATAATGTATAATTTTGTATGTAATTTTGACTTTTTTGTGATTTTAACCATATATGATCTTGTGCAAACATATAGTATTTTTCATGTGCCTTCCCTGCTATAATCTCTGAAGAGATTGGCAGTATTGTTAAATAAATAAATAAATAAATAAAAGAACGGGAGCACTGAAGACTGACGCAACTGAAGCAGAGATAAAACGAGCTGGCCATTTCTGTCGCATGGAGGGTGCATTCGATAACATCACACTCCCGTGCGAGGCCTTCACGGGGCAGCATCTGCGAACTTTCATCATAAGGGTGCGGTTGTTGCCAGCGTTAGCGCGTGCGCTATCTCGGCAGACATCAGTGAACCGCTCGCTTACTTCACATTTAGATGACCAATAGCACGAAAAACACTTGGCTCCATGAAGCAGCTGTATTCCCTTACAGCAGCCTTTTAAAGAGTTACGCAAGATCAGATCCAAAAAAGTCAGCTGCTAGCCTTACTTTGTATAGCATTACAATTTGTTGCTATTGCATTCATTGCTGCGCCTTTTTTTTTTACATAGAAGATGCTGCAAAGGTGTTCAAATAACAGGTCTAGTTTCAATAGAAAAAAGCTAGCTTGAACAGTGGTCATTGCCACGCGTAACGCTGAGACCATCTCCAAGTGGAAGTGAAGCAGCCTACCCTGTTGCAACAGCTTGCCATCAAAACCTTGCCCAGAGTGATACAACTGAACTGCTTTCTCTCCACTCAGTCCGACAAACACACAGCAGCAAAAACATGTCTCAAAAAAGAACGAGCTTCAATCTGAAAGCAAGTCGACAACCTCAGCTATGGCACTTTTGTTCGTGTTAGCTATGTTTTGAGTTTTGGATATAGTGCACACATTGTTAGAAGAATTGTGCAGGACCCCGTACAGTGTTGCTAATTTCGGTCTCTGTTATGCATTGTTTCAGTGGAAGTCTTGTCAGTCAGCTTCATGGCAGACTGAGAGTATCCACGTAATTTTAGAAAGTTGTAGTGTTGTGGTGAGTGGCTGCGAGTAGCTGCTAAAACTTGTTGCAGCAGTGTTCTCACTGAAGAAAGTTTCATTTTTGGGAACACCCGCAGTTAGTTCCAGTTGCTTTTGCATAAAATTCATCCAATTCTTGAGCCTGATCAACTTTAGCAGAGCCTTAACTAGATACTGCAGTGACTTGAAACAAGTCCGGCTCTTGCTTACCACAGTGTGAGTGCCCATGTTTTCACTTTAGCCGTACTGCATCATCGCTTGTGCACTTTCTTTCTGCAGGCTTTTTTGGCTTTGTGGTGCTGGGCCTCTTGCTGGTGCCAATGTACTTCATCCCAGCAGGCAACACGATCTTCCAGAACCCTGGTGGTCAGCTGGAGGATGCCATCGATGGCTTCATTCAAATCAAGAACAGCTGGCACGTCACTTTGGGTGTCGTCGGTAAGTTGCCCAATTTTTAAATGTCTGTGCTTTTCTTCTTATGGTCAGTGGTTTGGGGTACTTGGCACGTTTCTTGAGCTGCCACTTTTGATGCAATTTTGCATTGTATAGTAATGGGACCAGGTAGAAACAATAAAGACAACTGTTTGTTTCTTGCACAACACAGATTTCACAGACAGTGTCATTGTGGTGTCTTCTGCCTTCATTCTGTCCGATTTCTGGTCAAAATAAACAATACAGTCGATCCCGGATATATCGAACTCAAAGGGGATCGCGAAATAGTTCGATATATTGATGATTCAAAATATGAAATATTTGTACAGTAGACTCCCGTTAAGACGAACTCGAAGAGACCGCGGTCGTCTGTTCGTCTTATCAGGATTTCGGCTTATCAGAAGTGCCCCCAAAAAGAGGCATGCTAATATGCCAATTGCATCCAAATATGTTACTTGAAAACACTGAATGGATAGACTTACAATGGGGGGCAAAAAGACAAGAAAAAGCATTTATTTGGCTCATCTAGATAAAGACTATGCCTTCAAGCAGAGTATTTACACGAATTTTACGAGCACCCGATTTCGCGTGTTCAAAAATAAAAAATGCTCGTGAAGATATTTGCTACCACATTTTAATGATAAAACTGTAACACGCTCCTATGTTGACGATTAGAAAAAAAATTAAGAGACAAGCACAATTTTCCTTCATATTGTCCTGGCAGTTCGTTTTCTTCTGTGAGCCTGTTTTGCTGGCTCTAAGATCACTTCTGGATACGCCTCGGTCGTGTGCTGTTGCCTTGACAAAGTCATTTTACGCTGAGTTGCTTAAGAAAGTCTGCAAGGTTTTTTTCGAGGTCCGGATATTTTCCCGCTTTCGACCCGTAGTAACTTTTCCTGATCGACGTGCAGCTGAAGATATCCCATCGGGCTACTCACGGTCACAAGCCTCGCCACGAAAAAGACACGACGCAGCTATATTCACTGTGCAAAATAGCCTTCCTTTGTCGTGCGCTTCCGTAATCAAAATGGCTCATCACAATCTGCACTTCACTTGGAACAGATAGAACGCGCACAGGTCCTACGCGAACCAGTGCGAATTGACCATAAAGTACATGTGCTCGGCCGCCATTGTGTGATGGCGATGACAATGCGCCTGACCCCTCTGACGGCGCGATCGTGGTTTCGGTTTTGTAATGCACAGACCATTTTTGTTCCTGTTGTCGCTTTCTTTTTTTTCCTCCCCCACTCCCTTCAGACCACGGCGGAGGGGCCCCAAGCATTTGTGTTGTTCTGTTCTCCTTTGTACTCCAGCTGGGAAACCGAAGAACGGAGGGGGGGGGGGATACAAAAGGACGCAGTGGCTTGGGGGTCCAAGTTGTAAATCCCCCACTCTTTTTGTTGCTTTCTTTGCTGATAAAGCCCACACCTCCCCCACCCACAGGCTGGGGGTTAGAAGGGATACTGGCTTTATCCGCTAACCGGTCTTCTTCATTTATCTCGCGCCCTCAGCGTCGCGATTTGCTTCGCGTCTTTGCTCCAGGAAGCGCCTTTTTTCATCTTTTTTTTGTTAGCTTTTTCTCGGTCCCACCAAGACTGCAGTGTTCGTTTCGCAGAATCACTAGCGTTGTTGATCACCGCGAAAGTTCGTCTTAACAAAAGAGTACAGTTGGGCGGTTCGTCTTAAAGGGGCCCTGCAACACTTTTTGAGCAGGGTCAAAAAGCGCTGCCAATCAGTAGTCGAGGCTCCCGAGAACACGCGAGCCAAATATTATAGCGAAGCGAGCGGCCTGGAATTTACAATAAATTCTCAGTCAGCTGAAAATCGCTCCCTCTTCTCTCGACAAATAATGTATTAGTCCGCAATATATGACGCGATTGTCGGCAGTTCCACCATTGGCTGATGTTATAATCACGATAACACCCTCATTATTACCTTAGTTGTTAATTTTGAGTTCAGTAAGTAGATAATATGCATGTTTATATTGTGTTATGCCGTTAAAACACCGAACAAACATTAATATTAGCACTTCCGGTCTCACCGACAGCTCGTCTGCTCGTAGTTGCGTGGTTGCGTTTTCTTCACCATGTGCAGTGGCGAAATAGTGAATATTTCTGTGCTTTTGACCATCGCCGGTTGCCATTGAGAGTAGCAGCCGTTCGAGTGTTGCCTCGTCAGCTGGAAACTGCATCGTCGGCACGTTCTCACGACCGATCGAGGCAGCGGTGCAGCATTTCTCCGATAACAATGCTGGCGCCGGCTAGCTTAGGATACCTGTGTTCGCCGTATGGCGAGAGTCCTGTTCGCTGTCTGTTCAATATGTCATCGAGCCGTACCTCGGCGTATCCTCCCGTAGTCTCAGGTTCCCGAGAAACCGCAACACAGCAACCAAGCAGATTCGCATTTTCACGGTAGCTGCAGACAGCTGGGGGATGGGTCCGCGCCGGCCCGATGCCCCACGATCCTTTCTTCTAGTCTGTAGTTCTTTGTTGTCAGCCCGCACTCGCTGTGCGTCCGCATTCAAAGAGCAAACAGCATCGAAGTACAGCCACTGGGAGAAGGGTGCACGCAGCTTGCCGTCTTGAATACGATTCAAGCGCGAGCAGTGCGAAGAGGCGGTGTATCGGAGTGTGGGTCGAAACCCATCTCAGCTGTCATTCGTTCCAAACGCGCACACAAGTTTGCGTCCATGGTTGGCAGAGCGATGAAAACACTACGGCAGTTTGAGGTGCACACCCAACATTACCAAACGACTCGCAGTTTTCAAGCACGCGCGATACACGGTGCCATGGGCTCCGCGCCGCTCAACGACGACCGCGTCACCGCGCGAGCCGACCGGAAGTGGCGCCACAGACCACGTGGTTGCGCCGAGACGCCAGAGAGAAAAAAATGAAAAAAATGCAGCCGGCGCTGACGTCGCCTCCTCGCACCTCCGCCCTCCCTCCCTCTCCTCACACCGCGCGCAGCTCTCCGCGCGCTCGCTGCGTTGAGTTGAGGGAGAAAGCTGCGGAATGTGATCTCTATAATTTGGTAACACCACTTAGACTTGACGGATTCGAAAAATTTTTTGCGGCATATGACTCGTGAAGAGTCATACGTCAATAATGGGACTATTCCAATATAACAAAGAAAGGTGTTGCAGGGCCCCTTTAAGCGAATTTTTTTTGCATTGAGTCTATGGGAAACCAAACAAATGGTCCCGTGTTGTTGTTGTTCGGTATAAGCGAGAATTCGTCTTAACCGAGTTCGTCTTAACGGGAGTTCTGTATTTAAGGCTTTAATTAAAGCACTGCAGGCCTCGACACAGTTTTCTGAAATCGTAAAAAGCGCGAACGTGACGACTCGCTCGCATATGCTAAAGAACAAGGCGAGAACTTCTTTTGCAAGTTAGCGCACTTTATTTTGCATGAATAAAGTCCGTCAACTTGTCTTGCTTCTTGCGCGCCGTAAATTCATCAAGTCATCGTCAATATTATATAAGCTTTCCAAATAAGTAAATTCGGCACCTTCCGCCACAAGAGCGGTGATCGACGCTGAACACTGATGCGAGCTCTGTAGCGCCATAAAGGGTTTAGCGGTGGTAGCGGCGGCTGGCATCTTCAAACCGCACGGGTCAATTTCTGCAGCACCGGCAACGTCAGCTATGATCTCGGCATCGATGCAGTCAGAAACAGCTACGTCGTTATCTGCACCGATGAAGTCACTAGCTGTGCTCCCGTCCGATACGGCGCCCGGAAACGCTAAGTCTCAAAATTCACTCATGCACTGTACGCCGTAGTTGGCGGTCATGACGCGCCCGAAGTAGTCACCTGGCACCAAGGCCCGTTAGGAAACAGTGCACAACGGTGCTTTACTTGACGTTGTTTCAAGCACCGGTCATTTTTATCGCTACGAGTAGGACAATGTTTAGTTCGACTCCCGAATGACTATTTATCAAGAACAAAGCGCGAAGTACACACAGTACACATTCTGCAAGAGACAACGCTGCACCGCTGCACGAAGAAACATTTCTCCACCGTTGACATGTTGGTGATACCGATGGCACTTGTGGCTTTGCAGAAGGCAGCCGCTACTTTGGCGAGAAATGCGCAAAAAAGCGTAGCCTCTGAGATCAGAGTTTTAAAACCGAAAACACTAAAAATACGTCACGAGGTTGCGGATCTCGAAGGCCATGCTTTGCCGGCCCGCATGCCATCGTGCGCGAAGAGACAAGGAAGGGAATGTAAACATTACAACAAGACTGCCAAGTCGCTTTGAATTCTCCTTTTGGTGCCCTCGGCAATAAGCCTCTTTGAAAAACACTAGCCCATCCATTAAAACCTGCGGACCGCGCGTCAAATATACTGGTGAACTGACAAGCGCTGCGCAACGAACTAGAGCAACGCAATTTCGTCACCTGCGCGCGACAAGGGATTGGAACTTACAAGAACGCGGCCGAAATATGTTGTTAGGTAAAATGCACTTTCTGGGCTTCGGCGCGGGGCAGCGTTCGATATAGCGGATGTTTCGCTGTGCAGGAGTTCGATATACGTGCACACCAACCCCATACTTTTGCATGGGAAATTCAAGGGGATTTCTCAACTGTTCGATATAGCCAGTAATTCGATATATCCGCGTTCGATAATTCGATATATCCGCATTCGCTATATCTGGGATCGACTGTAAAAGCAGAAGAAATAAAGCAACAAATGGAACAAGCGTATTATAAAACCGATGCAAGTAAAAACAAAACAAAAATATGGCACAGCAGCCAATATTTCTGGCTAAAAATATGCAACACTGTCTTCACTCAATTTCATTCCAATGTGAGTTGCTACCAATGTTATTGTTTATTATTTTAGCTGTGATGTTCCAAACACTTAAGCTTCTCTTTTTATGTGCTGAATTCCAATATGACCTGTATTATTTCGTATCATACCTGGCTCAAATCTTTCCCTTCTTTGCTCGAAGTTTTACATCATAATGCAATACCAACTAGCCCACCTAGCTATCCTGTCAAGTTTTACAGATCTTCATTCTTGAGCTTTGTGAAAACATTAAAAAAAGATACGGTATGTGCTGCCTGGACATTTCCAATTTCCCGTGCAACTCGAGGAATTTGACAAGGCCACTTTTATTGATCTGCATGCCTTAGAACGAGGCCTATGGAGCTCTGAAACTGACATATGGAAAGCTGTGGGAAAATGTTCACTCTTATTTCATTTTAACGTAATTGTACTGCTGTAAGGCAACATTTTATGAACCAGGATTATGATGTAGCCCTTGTTAGAACGGTAGGTGACATGCATCCTTTGCAGAAGTCTCTAGCTTTTGTTTCATACTTCTTTTTTCCCTCAAGTGCATTTTAAGTGTTTTTATTGGCAAATTTCACTTCTTAAACATAGTTCGTGTCCCATCTACTCAAGGGTGTTTCGTCGTTTTCCACGCTGATTTATAAAAGTATGCATCCGTTCCAATTTGCACAGCATTTGATTTCACTCTAATGGCTGCAACTATTCTGAAAAAATCCATGGCAAACGTTGCACATGCCAGGTAAGTTTTAAGGGGGGACGTGGGTCTTAGAATAGTAAAAAATGGACAGAAAATCAGTTTTGAGAAAAACGCACTTTAGGCATGTTTGCACCCCTAAGCAGCTGCCCTCAAAATATTATCGCCGATTTCGCCCGGGAAATGGGTTAAAACTTATTTTTAAGACACCACGGGAGCCGCAAAAGGCATCTCAACAGGCAAAATTTGTTCAAACTTCCCGCGCGCGCCACGGGCGCAGCAGCTGGCTGATCGCCGCCATTTTTGGCTTGTTTTGAAGCTGTTTTCTTTGTGTACATTTTGCGGCGTTTCAAAATGGCGTCGCTGCAACAGAACGGCCACTATCGGCGCTTTTCCGAAGGGTGGTTGTAGAACGCTCATTGGCCAAAGCGCGCGCGCCCGAGGCGAACCCCTTCTCTCGTCATTGGCTGGCGCAACTCAAGGCGGCCATTTTGTTTTTGTATTTTTGTTCCGAGCTCACAGCTGCCGTGTTGCCGGTGTCGTGTGCTCGTGTGTTGTTACAAGTGTCATCTTCCTCTGCTTACGCTCGCGTTCGTGCGGCCCGCCGACACACAGTTACCTTATTTTGTGCTGTCACACCGGGAGATTCTCGTGTAAAGAAGACGCGCCAAGCCTACGAGGGCGCGATGCCGAAACTACTTGTCGCTACCGGAGCGTTGAGTCTACGAGAACCACCCGGTTCCCCTTGGTCAAGCTGCAGCCATCGGATCATTAGGCAACGCTTCAGTGGCATTGGAAACCACATTCGTATGGCATACTATGCGGGACTGCCAAGTGTGCGTGAAATACAGCGACGGGAGGAGTGCTTGGCATCGCAGCGCGCAACAAAGCAGTGGAAGTTCAAGCCGTTGGATGTTGGTTAACGGCGGCAAGGAAAATGGCACAGAATTTATCCGCGTGGACTTATCCGTGATAAAAACGTTCTTTGGGCTTGTGCTTCGTTCAGAGTTCGGCTCAAGCAGTGACCTTTTTCAAGGCAGAGAGTATTCGCAATGCCCATAGACTGTCGCGCCGCCAAGCGGAATTCAGGAGCGTCCTCTCGAGGAGGGTTAGTAGACGATAAAATGGCAGCACTACGCAGTCGCTCCCTTGTTCGGCTGTGCTAACCTCAGTGTTAACGCGTTGGCAAGGAAGGAACACTGCGACTTTGCATGTTCCCTGCATCAGTGAACAAACCGGGCCCTCCGTGACACGGAGAAATCTGATTCGTTCTTGCAAGATGCAGTTTTCGTGAAAATGCGTGGCAACTTGCGCTTTCAATGCTAGCCCACAGCGTACGCATACTATCAGCTTCGCGAGACTTTCTGTAGCCACGTAAATTAGTCAAATGTTATTGTCTGACATTCAGTTGAAGCTCACCCTGTTTTACTTGCATATAGCATTGGTCAGTGTTTCTTGTAGTGCATGAATCCCATAACACTATACACGGGAGGTCGCGCGGGCTCGCTATGTGCTGTTGTAAAACTGAGCGATCTCAAGTTGTCGATAAATTAAAATAGGGCCTCTATCCTTTTGTCAGCAGAGCGCTGTTACTAATCATGCGAGCGACGTTTCAATCATTCGAGGACGCGTCTGCTCCACGCCTTTCGTGGAGCGAACGCTTTCCACACCGCCCTTCGCCAGTGTGTTGGTTTCATAGCCAGCGCTGCGCCGCTTGTTTTTGTACGTTTGTTGATAGGTGGCAGCACACTGCAAGCGATTTGCTCGTTGACTGATCTGAGAGCAAAATGTTCTTCGCACCCAGACGTAAAAATAAAAGAAAAAATTTTAGGATCCACGTCCCCCCTTTTAAGTGCATTGCCTAACGCGATAATGGACAGAAAAATTTCTTGAGCTCTGCTACACACCCTCTTGATTGTGTAGATTCCAAAAAAATTCATCTCGTAATAGCTTGTTCCTGGCGACGGAACGTTGCTATGTTGCGCGTGGGGTTTGGTCTCCTCAGAAATGCTGCTATGACAGAGAGTAATTCCTTCTGGTAGTAAAGACTTCCGGCACTGACGATGACAGCGAGTGTGTATCCATTCCGATTCAACATGTGTGCAGTATGTTTTTTTGGTTGTATGTCCAAATTTTCGCATAGGAGTTCGGCGTATTCGCATTGCTTTGTCCCTGGTGTCTCTGCTTCTACGTTTAGGCCATATTGCTAAAACAGTGTGGTGGTGTATTATTACACATTCCACTCTGCCCTCGCGATCATCTTCCTCTTCGTTCCTTGACAGAGCCCGGAATGCATAAAAGAAGTAGTTCTGCCTGCTCTAAAACTATGTGGCTGCATTTAGCTCTATTTTGCGGCAAATTTCATTCTCTTTGTTGCGATTCGTTTCCTGCTCCCAAGGTCCCCCGAGCCATAATAAAACGGGCTCGACACATTGCCGGAATCATCTTGGAGACCCCAGACTAGGGGTTCCTCCCATGCTCTTTATTAATATTTATAATAAAGATGTCTTACTCTCTCTCCTTCAAATGTTCAACCTGATGTGGAAAGGCACTGCAAGTTTCCTGGCTGCATGGAAATCTCCATGACATACTGCTAGAAGTGTGGAAACGAGCTTTGTTCAACAAGCAAGGACAATTGCTTTCTTTTGTACCACACTGCAACATGAGTGCACCTACTCATTGTCATGTGCAAATAAATATTTGAGTTCGAATCACTCAGAGTATCTTTCCCCTTCAACTTGTTCTTTACCTGCTCGTTGGAAATTTGCAACATACCTTTTTTCTGCTTATACAAGCTGTAAAATTTATTTTTAATGGTAGTACAGCTATTGTTATGCTTCTATGCAACTCCACAAATATGACGAAGCAAAAAATTGTGCAGTAGAGGGTTAGAGTACCAGGTGGTCAAAACCAATCTGCAGTGCACTGCTACGTTGTTTTGGCTTGTAAAATTCTAAATTGCTGTGGTTTCCATTAACAGTGTCATTGAGTGCAGGGTTTGTTCTCTACGCAGGCACGGTGCTGAGCATTGCGTTTTTCAACTTTGCTGGCATCAGCGTGACGAAGGAGCTGAGTGCGACCACGCGCATGGTCCTGGACAGTGTACGAACTCTGGTCATCTGGCTGTTTTCGCTGGCCGTGCGTTGGCAGAGCTTCAACTGGACACAGATAGTGGGCTTCATGGTGCTCATCCTAGGCATGTTCCTCTACAACAATGTCATAATCCGCCCCTTCCTGATAAGGCAGGGCTGTATCAGGGACACCGATGCGCAGGACGACCTCAGCGGGCTGATTCAAGAAGAGCGGCCACCGGGTTCGTCTCGGCCACCTTCCAGTACGGATGAAGCAAACCCTTGATGCTGCTGCTCTACTGGGCACAGCGGTGCCTACTGGTCGCCAGAGCGTAGCACACTCAAGCAGGCGCTCGGCTCACGAAATCGTCAGAACTGTGGTTGGCCCTTCTAAAGGTGCTCTCGATAGGTGGTTTTTTTGATGAGTTAGTGTAAATGTTTATAAGGTTGCAGTCCTTGGGACTGCCTTGCAACATTAGTTGGCTCGTTAGTTATCCTGTGGTGCGGCTAATGATGTTCACAACACGGCCAACCTCCAAAGCACCAGACAGTCGTTTGCTGTCTGCGTTTCCTGGGACTGGAGTATACTGGTGTCCCTTCTTTGGCTGTCAAAAGAAGGAGCCGCCTGCAGTGCAGTGCCTTGAGATGCTCGGTTGTGCAAGTGCGATTCCATGCTGCCTCGGTGCGTGCCTGGAAGGATCCTCCTGAAACGGACCAGTGCTGCAAGATTTTGGGGCTATGGACTTCTGCCATAGGCTCAACTGTGCAACTGTGACATTGCGTTCTTAGTTTTATTGCTGGCAGAAATGTTGTGAAGACATTTCGTGTGGCACTGCGTGCATTCTTAGGGGCAGTGTGTGCCTGCTAGTAAGTTACACAAGAATTGTGCAATGCTAGAATGTTATGGCTGAGCCGGCCCAAGGCCCTGCAGTGTCTTGAGCAAGGCTTGATACGACAAGCTTTTAAATGTGAATCTGGTGGGCAATCTTGCTTTCTGAGCGAGATGTCTTTTTTTCTTTCTTTTGTAGCTGGTGTAAGATTTGTTTTGAAGTTGATAATTAAAGCAGCACAGTTTGAGGCACTGTTGCCTAAGGCATGCAGTGCCTGTGGTACCATAGGAGAATCTCTGTAGTTGAGTACTTATCTCCTAGCTGCCGATGGATACCTCACATCAGTGCACTGCATGTTTATTGCTACACATTGCACCGTCATGATGCACGCTTCTGGTGCTGCCACTACTTCGGCTAGTGTTGTCCTTTTAGGATAACGAACAGTGCTGGTATTCTGTGCCATCCAAAGGTTCAAGTACTTTAAACACTTGTTCTTGTAGCATCTAATGATCATTGATAATTTACTATAAGTCACATTTGAATGTACTTACAGAAATATTTTGTGCACACATACGTTCATGATTTTACTTTATGCATACTTCCATGTGTAGCATCTTCTAGCTGTTGTGCAAACTTGGAGCTAGCAAGGTTCAAGATATGCGAGATGTATTGAAACTGGACTGTTGAAACGTGGAAATTTTAGCACTTGTGTGCATTCATTGTGGTTTAACTACGCGCTTGATATTTTGATGCACGGGGCACAGCTTGTTTTTAGTTATGTTGATATTATTGGTTCCTTGACTAAATTTTAACTTGTCTGTTAGATGGCCATGTTGGCTTCAACGAAGTCTGTGATGTACTACTGGATGACTAGTTTCCTGTGTCCTTCAAGATTCTCCATCTGTAATAAAGGTTATATGTCTATGTAAAGTTTGATTTCGTCTCTCGCTGTTAAATGGCGAGGACATCCAATAGCAACACCTTAATAAGCAATCTAACATATTGCATCGCAAGCTTGACATCCCTCCTTGGTGTTGGAGATGGGCACCCTTTTTGACTCGGACAAAATGTGGCTACAGCCGAATGACACATAACAGGGATCTCTCACACTCGTAGGGGCGGCATACTTAAGAAGTCGGCCATGTGTGGGCCAGGCCGCTAGCCAAAGGTGCGCACGTGGCTGTCTAAGCATTCTTCAGTGAGGCACCCTGTGTGGTCACCAGGTGTGAAAACATAACCATGGGAGATATCTGCGTCCAGATTTCAGTAATTCTGGAGAGCGGTATCGTATGTTTCTCAATTTTGGACATCAAAGCTCCTTCAGAAATGACCCTTATATCAGATACAAGAAAGGACTTCTTTCAAATAGCAACGCTGGCCAACGTCTTGTTCAAATTCCTCCCCCCACCTCGCCCCATTCTTCACTGTGCCTGCCCTTGCAGAGACTAAATTTCGTGACTGCAGCCTGCTAGCTGAGGCAAGTTTGAGACATCTGACCTATAGCCATGCATGAATTATAATTCTTCACATATGCAGTGCTATGAATGCCTGTACAACGAAGACCACTACAATGTGGTAGGCCGGCAGTTTCTCAAGTTCTCTGCTTCTTGCGGTCAACCTCAGTTCGACCTATGGGTAAATTAAATGGTGAATGTCTGGTGAGGCTGCGTCAATATTCATCCACAGATGCACATGTGCTTCTCCTTGGATAGTTGGTTGTACGGAAATTTTCACACCTTCAGAAATGCTTGCATCTGTAGTTTTCCTTAGCCTAGAGAAAAGCATAAGCGAGAAGATTAAGGTGATCAGAGGAGCCAGACATTGTGGTTAGTTGCAGCAATCCATTGACAAAATTCTTATTCGTTACTGAAAAGTAGAAGGCTTGGGCTGTTTCCCTTTCAGTCAAGCATTATAGTCTTGCATAAGTATTTACAGCTGATAGGGGCACACAGTGGGCAGATAAAAGGTGCGCTCGTTTCACTTATGAAGCCGTTCACTGTGGCGCTGCACTTGGCATTCATGTTGAGTTCAGCGTTGGCACCCCGGTATTCCTTTACAAAAATGTTCGGGCATCGTACAAGCTTGGGTCACAAATTTCCTGCACCTTCTCATGGGTCCATGCAGCACAAGATGGCTGGAACCACAGCAGACGACAAAGCCGGCTGCATTCGTGTCTACTCGAATGGTGTCAAAGTACATTGGCGAAGTTGTTCTGTAGTTGCAAATGCCAGGCAATATAAAGTGGTGCCGACTTTCACAAATCACAAGTGCCACAATTCGCGAGACAACCGACAACTGCAGAGCGCTTGCATGACATCTGCACTCTAGTATGTGTTTCAGCATTGCATTGCCGCTGCACTTGCTGAAACGTTCCCTGCACGATGACGGCACCACCAACAGTGCATAATTACTGGCCACTTGGGTAAGGGCACAACAATTGTGCCAGGCAGTGCAAGCAACCCGCTCCATCGTATCAACAATTTCTGGCATTTTACGTGCTAAAATTACCACAACGCCATAGTGAAGGGCTTTGGATAATTTTGACCACCTGGGGCTCTTTACCAGGCACTGAAATTGCACAGTACACAGGCTTCCAGCTACCTCCACTGAAATGCAGCCGCTGCAGCAGGGATTGAACCCACGTCTTTAGAGTCGGCAGCCGAGCACCCTAACCAATGTGCCACGGCTCAGCTACATCACACTGTTAGAATGCTTAGTTAGCAGCTGTGGTGGATAACGAAGTGGCTACGAAATTCTGGTTGGCCTCATTTAATGGTTCTTATTCAAAGTCACCATCGCTGAACCGTGCTCAGGGCATGTAATGCTGGCGCTTTTGCATTTATATCTCCTTCAGCTGCTAATGAACTCTTTCTACAGCAAATGTAGCATAATTTGGAGCAACTTATTCCGCATCTTGCACCTCCAGATCATATTGCAGGAGAGAAGAATAATAACCCAGTTTTCTGACAGTTCTGTCTCAAGATTACAAGACTCTTGAGGATCATTGAATATGGGAGCACAACAACTTACTTCATGTCCAGCGTACTTGGTGAACACTTGAAATATATTCCCAATGTAAAACAGTGTCAGTAACAATCAAAAATGTAATGACAGCACAACACGTACAGGGACATTCATCTTCCAATTTATTTTGCTGAAACTGCACACTTCTTGGTCCTCTTCAAAATGTCTGATGGTGCGAATGCAACATGTCTTGAACACAGTTATTTTTATAAGTGGTTCTGCTTCTGATCCTCACATCTAGCTTCAAGAGCAGATGCAGCGTACACCAGGTCAAAATTGATCTCAAAGAACTGTGTCCCAGAGCGGCTGCACCTTGGTTCACGTTATGTTTATGCGCGCAGTGTCGGGAAGGTTATGCGGAAAGGGCACTCGCGCTGCTCCTGCTGCCTTTGGTGCATTCAGATGACGCTCTGAATACAGTAAAATGATACGACATTGTTTCCAAGGTTTTTGCTAGGCCCATGCTGATTGACCGCAGAAAGCTAGCCAGGTAATATTCAAACTCTTTTGCATGAAGTATGGTTCAATAAATTCAAGGGTTTTCAAGAAGAACTAATTCCAGGACTTGCAAGGGCCTTGAAAGCATACTTTTAAATTTCAAGGGTTTCGATGACCTGTACACACTACAAAAGAGTGCCAAATACACAAGCTACCATACACCTTGCCAGCATGTGCCAGCCTCATGAGCCAGAAGACTTCGCAGACAATACTTTCTGTTAAGCATGAAGTACTTCAAGACGCTCGACCTGGGTTGGTCAAGTTGGTGCAGGGCAAGCCAGTCTTTACCATAGCTCAGAGAGGCCGCAAGCGTGAGCTCACTCTCGAGCCCTGTCATGCAATTGGCAAACATCTCGCTACGTGCACGACAGTCCCATATCACTGCTTCTGCCATGTGGTGCCGTGACAGGTGCTCTCGCCATAAGCTCGTGAGGCCGTACATTAAGATTGTTCCTCCAAGCACGGGGTGGCAGAAAGCAGGCTGGGTACAGAGTTGAGCCACATGCTCTCGATTAGGTATTTCAGTAGGTATGGGCAGCCATCTTGTTTGCCATTGTAGGCGAGAAACTTGGCTCCACAACATGCGACTATTGCACTGTGGGCCATACCAGACTCTGGCCATACTTGCAATGACATGTTGGCGTTCTTCATAGAGAATGATTAAGTTCCACTTTGAGAGCAGCAATTATGGACACTTCATAAATATTCATTCTCTCAAGATGAAGTTCACCGAGTGCCATCTTATTATTTTTGTAATAGGAGGCATGCTTAAATTTTTGTATTCTTCACCCGCCACAGTGGTCTAGTAGTTATGGTGCTCGACTGCTGACCCGAAGGTCGCAGTATCGAATCCTGTCATCCTACACCTCATCAAAAGCTTACGATGGTGGAGGCATAGACACCAAACAGGCACACCTACACAGGGTCCATGGTCCACACTAACCTCCACATATCATGGGACATCCTAGAACATGAACGCCGCAGGGGAGCAATGGGAGGGACCAGCCGAGCCCTGGACTAGGTGCCCCGACCATCAGCAAAGCCCCTTCGGGGCAATCCACAAGGGCTCTGCCTGTCCTTGTACAAAGCTTGCCATCATCATCGAATCTCAGCTGTGGTGGCTGCATTTCGATGGAGGCCAAATGCTTGAGACCTGTGTACCTAGATTTAGGTGCACGTTAAAGAACACCAGATGGTCAAAATTTCCAGCGCTCTTCACTACGGTGTCCCTCATAAACATACTGTGGCTTTGGGACGTTAAACCCCAACAATTTTTATTATTTCGTATTAAAAATTTTACTGTGCTTTTGATATCTACTTTGTTTAGGTGTTCCAGCATTATTCCCACATCAGTTATATGCCTTAAACTTATCAAACATAGGTGCACATTTGATTTGGAGATGTGATAGAATCACCACAAATTAGCAGTGTGTCCTGGTGCACTTGTTTCTACCTCTTGTCTAATTTCACCTAATGTATAATTCAACCACTTTCTTTTGTGCCATAAAACCCAATATAACTAACTAACATAAATATTGTCTCATTTTGGGATGTCCTTAGATATTATTAGAAATTTTCTCTGGATTGAATTACCAAAGGTTGGTAGTAGCAGCAATGTTTTTGCTGGAAGCCACTTAGTTCACTCAAACAAACAAGGTTGTGCCCCTCAAGAATAGCTTGTCAGGGAGCAAACTGTATTCCATTCCTGATGTACAGTAAGAGGACCTCAACAACTGCTTAGCAAATCGCGGACATCACTACTGGAATTGCACAGTCTCCACCACGGTCTCCACCCCTTGGACCGATTCGACCGCCCCGAGCAGCAGTGCATCGGCCGGCAGCGTGACGGTCAGGGTGCCGTCGTCTGCCACGCTGAGCGTGTCGTCCGCTTCTCCGGGATGTAGCTCGACGACGCTGTCTTCTTCCTCGACTGCGGTGGCCAGCACTGCCGCATCGTCCATTGTGGGTGTGCCCTCCAGCACGGGTACCGCCTTGCGCAGCACCGTGCTGTGGACGTGGAACAGGTGGCGGCGCAGCATCTTGTTTGAGACGACGCCCTTGCTGCACAGGGGGCAGAAGATGCGGTAATCACCCGTATGGAAGCGGGTGATGTGGTGCCGCTGAGACATGGCCAATGTGAAAGCCTTGTCGCAGAAGGTGCACTTGAACGGCTTCTCGCCACGGTGTCGACGCATGTGTGCCTCGAAGACGCCCTGCATTGTGTGTGATAGAAGGCTGAATACTTATGAGCAGGGACTTACCCGAATCCCTGAATCACACCCAGTGTTTGCAAAGTAAAAAAAAAAATACCAGTTCATGAAAGAACAACATAGCTTGCGTTAGTGATAGTGTCTCAGAAGTGACTGAGTGAAAATACCACTCAAGATCCAAGTAGAGCACAAAATTAACCTGCAGCAATGCTTACAAAAAAGAGCTCTGTCACCATCTTTTGATGGTGATGACACTATTTGTGACAGTAGGCAACTGCTAATGCTGTCAACACAGTTTTGGCGATTACAACATGTAGGCAATACCTGGTTCCATTTTCTAGGGAAAATATGTGTTTGTTAGATTAGGGTAAGTATGGTATTTTGTTTAAGGTAGCACAAAAATATCAAGGTTGTTACTGTGGTGTCGACTGATCGATGGTTTTTCATGGCACAAGGGCCACTATGGTCAAAAAGTGCCAGACACATGATAATAATGAGTTGGCAATGGTACGTGAATTCTGAATGTAACATGGGTACCGCCTTGCGCAACAGTGAACATTTTTTCAGCATAACAGCGTAAAATTTTACCTGAAATAAATGTGTGAGAATGACAGAGGAGGTGTGCTATCATCTAAACGTATAAAAGTTGGCGAGTAGTGCCTTAGCTAATCCCTTGAGTGCCGACTACTGCCACAACAATGGCCTCCAATCAGAGGTTGGTCACCCGGGTAAATAATGTTCAGTGCAGAAATGACTTAAAAACGTTGTTACTGATTTGCTGGTAGCAGCGGAGCACTCCATCTTGTCGGAATGTAAGGAATTAGAAACACAAACATAAAAGCACTTCCATACATTATCAACGAATTTCATTACATCCAGCAATGTTCCTCGGCAATGACCCTGCTTTTTAACAGCAAATGAGTAACAGCATTCTTAAAGAGACACTAAAGTGCCAAACGATTTTTCTCATATTAGTAAAGTACTCTTTCACGATCCCAAAAACACTACGCTTGCTGCGAGAAGACGCTTAGTAAGCGAGAAAATGCACAAAAACAAAATGCGGGTGGCGACGCCACCTAGAAGTTTCCGCACCATTCGCCGTGACGTCACATGTTTCGACGGTGCCTACTAGGGACTACGCAGTTCCTAATCGGTAAAAATGAAGTGCATTGTCCTCTGAGGGGCCCATAGACTTAAAGGAGTACTGACACGATTTTGAAGTGCAGCAAAACGGACGTTTTTGGTTTCCTTGGCATGTAGTGTTAACGCTCTCCCCACACCGCATCCGGGAAACACGTATAAATATTGAAGTTTGATTTTAAAGTTTTCATCTCCCAGCATCTGCAAGGCAGCTTCACCGCATGGAGAGCCCTATGGCGTTTCAAGTCAGCTCACTTGGTTTGCGAAGTCTGGGTTCTGCATGCAGCCTAAATCACAGAAATCGCTGTCGGAGGCACTGGACGACAGTTCACTCATCATGAACCACGTTCGACTGACAGCAAAGGACAGCAGGTGCATATTTCGTGGGTTGCAGTCTGCCCGTGACGTCACGGGCAGACTTGACACGTCACTATGAAGCCGCCCTCTCGAAACCGAAACTGCTGGTTGAAAGAAGCGGTATTAAAAATAATATATGCAATGCATCCCCAGGCACCACGACACTCTTTTTAGGGTTCTCGACACCCGTGCTTTCATTTAGAGCAACAACCCGAAAACTTTTAAAATTCATGTCAGTACTCCTTTAACATACCAAGTTTGGGTTAATTTTGTTGAGCCAATGGCGCCAAAATACGATAAATACACTTTAAAATCCGTGACGTCATGCGTGGAGATTTCGCCACGATATTTAACAATGAAACTTTGAACTTGATTTTCCCCTCTATTAATAAATCTATGATGACAAAATTAACGACATTAGACTTCTCAAAGCATAATTTATTGATCTAAACCAATTCATTGTTCCTCTTTAGTATCCCTTTCCGTTTCCAGAAATGCCGTTTCTGTACTGCCATCATTTATCCAGGTGAACAGTAGCACAACCTCCAATCGGAGGCCGCTGCAGCTGTAAAAGTGCACACTCAAAGGCACAGCTGAGGCAGATTTCATACGGCCATTTGACACCTGCCACTATGCTAACCAGTGATGAATTTTCATCATGGCCACATTGTCTTGACTGTCAGAACTAACCAGTAGTATTTCACTGGGTGACTGAAGCCAAAGTTTGCCGTCGAGTTGGCGTATATCTATTTTGAGCCGCTGCATAGCTCTTGGACAGCAGTGAAAATGACAGTACAGTGAGCAACACGAATGGTGTCAGTTTTCTGCATGGCAATAACATCTTTTTTAACATCACGCATGCGGATCACATCTGAAAAATGAAGTGAGGCACTGCATAGACCCCATGTTTCAGATACGTCGGCATGTAGTGGTAATGTTCAAGTAATTGAGGATGTCTGAAAAATTGGTTGGTGATAACCGATTCTCCACCACGGGGACGTCTCGGCAATGAGCCAATTCAACTGCAATCTGACTTGCTCGCTGAAACTAAAGCCCTCGATGCCAAATGTTTCCAATTTCATACACATTCATTCCAAATATGTCCAGAAGCAACTACTGAACGTGTCAAGATATTCGAATGAATATACTCAAATACTGAATATCCGCAAATGTCTACTGTCTAAATGTTTTATGTTTCATTCAGATGGCTTTCCGGTGATTATTTCTTTACAGCGCCTGATACAGAGCCTCTATGTTGATTCAAATCGGTGGTCTCTACATCTGTGGCGGTCATACAGCACCTCCAGCTAATTTCTGCGAGTACTCGTGAATAGTGAACATCCTTTGCATTCACACGGCATCACTTATGCCTCACTTTTTCGTAATAGACACGCATTGGGAGAGCCCTTCTCGCTGCATGTCCTATATGTCCTACGTGGATCTACAGTCAAACACACACTGGCTAGACATAAAGCTGTCTACCAAGCTCGCTTGTGCACTTACTGAATGGAAGGAGTTGAGTGCAGGTAGAAAGTGCTGAGCAGTGTTTGCACAACATGGCCTAAATTTTTGGCACTGTCCAGTCATGGTCACATGCAACATTTCCTCACTTGGTTACTATGCGTGACAGACACGGGGTTGTATGACAGGTGGTCGTAATACCACCCACCCACTTCCAAAGACCCACCTCGGAGTGTAGCGTCACCTGGCACAGGTCGCACTGGAAGCGGGTCTCCTGCGAGTGGCGGTAGCGGTGAGCGGCCAGGCTGCCCGGGTACTTGAAGCGCTTCTTGCACACGTCACACGCGTGGCTCCATGTGTTGGGGCCCGCCTTCTCGTGCTTGTGCACAATGGTGTGGAAGTTGAGCGAGGCAATCTTGTTGAAGCCCTGACCACAAGTGTGGCACCGGTAGTGCAGGTCACGGGAGTGGGCCTGCACAAGGGACAGACCCCCAGAACTTTTGATTTGCCAAATTCATTGTATTCAAGGAGTCCTGACACAAAAATTTTCGCCCCGCGTTTTTTTGCTGCAATGTGTTGCTGGGGGCCTGTTAGTCATAACACGGCACATCGTTTGCTGCAGCGCGCGACAGATAATTAATTACAAGCTCCTCATTACCGACACAGCCTCAGTTTCGGTTTGACGGAGCTCCAAAAACGACAAGCCGCCGGGTGCAACTATCACCACCTAGTGAGTGAACGCTTGGTCACGTGAGCACACAAAACAGTGATGCATTTCTGCGCGGTCTGTCGTCGTCGGGCTCATTGTCGTCTGATGGCGACGATTTTCTTGCGGCGGGGATGGAAGGAATTTTCGACGTGGTGAATCACTTCAGGTTTGACCCGCTGGCGAGGAGCGGTTCGTCGGGAAGCGCATCAAAACAGAAATGGCGGCTACGACGTCATCATAACTTGTAACCGGCTGCAACGGTTACGTAGGGGAAGTAGGGGGGTCACCCTCGGGTCACCTCCGAGGGTGTCAATGCACAGGTGCGGCCTATAATGCTGGATCGCGCTCGCGAACTTCAAAATTCATATAAAATACCTTCAAGCTTTATTCGCTGTCGATATTTTGCAGATGGTACACGCACGTACACAGGAATCGATCCAGCAGGCTATCTCGGCTGCAAAATTTTGTGTCAGTACGCCTTTAAAGCTGTGCAAAGCCCTGGTTGCTGACTGATGTGGAAGGGATCTTTAGAAATGCATGTGCAATGACAGTTCAGGAAAACAAATTTCCATGCTAAGGATATACCAGCTCTCCTAGCTAACTTGGGCCAAGATTAAAAAAAAGAATCATGCACTCTAGGAAAGTTCTACCTGTTGTATATTAGTGGTAGTCATGTGTATATACAACCTGTAGTCTTTTTCGTGACTATGTGTTCATTAATTACTTAACTTTAATGAGCCAACCTTTTTGTTCTTTCTCGATTTGGTGAAATATCAACTCCATGTTTTACGTCACCTCAAAAGCCCCAGAATCAAGCATTTATTTTTTGCTGAAATCTACCTGGTTGTTTTTTCCGAGAAAAAACTAATGCCCTTCCCAACTTCTCGTCCGAAACGAAGGCACGGACTTCTTGCATAGTTCGGCTGCGTATGGTGCAAGCACCATAAAACGTCCCGACTTTGTCCGCGAAAGACTCGGTGATTGGCTTCACATGTGAAAGCTTGTTCCTGCTGTGCAGTGGCCACAGCCGCACCACCAAGCATGGAGCTGCACTTTATCCATATATCGTCGAAATCGCTTTGCGATGCCTTCCCCTTCCTGCTACTGAGGTGCCCAGTGAGCGCATGTTTTCAACCGCAGGAAACAATGTAACATCACGGCGAGAGAGCCTGAAGACAGGTCGTGTGGAACAGCTTGTGTTTCTGCATGACTATTTGTATATAGTCTTTCGGTAGCAGTCACTCACGCGTTATGTCAGATTTCATTGCTTTGTTTTTTCTTTCAATTCTCAATAAAATCTTCTGTATTCGATATTCGATTCGATATTTCTGGCCACTCTTCGACATATTCGATTCGAGATGAAATGTCGCTATTCGCACGCCCTAAATAAAATATGTCTATTAGTTCGTTTTGAATCATTTGAAATTACATAAGTCCACTGAAAGCTGTCGTAAACAGTTTAGATTACTGCTACGCCCAGAAATCACAGACGCAATGAATTCAATCGCACCCCTTTGTACATGGCCTCTTTTATTACATCTGCCACACATCATTACATAACATGACCAGGCAACATCCACAACACCGTGTTTGTCTTCTGAAGGTTGTCATTCACTTTGAGTGATTCCCTGCATATGCGAGAAGCAAAGGCAGGCCAGTGCTGCACAACTCCTGATGCATAAATACAGATTGAACTTAGCTTTCATGAAGCAGACAACAAAATCAGCTGGCCTGGGGAGTCAGTGGCCAAAGCATTTAGTTGTGTACTAATTTGTCCAAGTTCAGCAAGGCCTGCTCAGCCTTCACGTCACCGAGTCAGGATAATGGTAGGACTTAGTCACTGCCCATGGAGGGCAATGACCAAATCCTACCAGGTGAAGGCGACATGGTGTTTGCGAATGTAAACATTGAAAAAACTTTCCTTTTGGTTCATTCAAGTGTCTTTCAAGAATCAATGGTGTGCCTGTCCCAGTATAAGTTGGGTGAATGGAACAACAATTAGTTGAAAATGAGCACATGCTATACACTATATAGCAGAAGAAAAATTGCTGCTGTTTACTAACATTCAAGTATGGGGAAAAGAACAGCTTATAAATAGCTGGCCCTAAATGTGTTGCTGCTAGCATGCTCAACTAATAGAGACAACGACATTGCACGTGTGTAGGATACAAGCTTGGCTTGGTAGGTAGCATACAGCACTGCTAAAATCAGGCCCATGAATATAGATGGCTAAGTGGCATCGTCACAAATGTGGAATAGTCACTGGCACTACCAACCACGACTGGAGAGGTGGCACTGCATGGAGAAATGAGCACGAGAGGATTCTCAACACGAACATTAGACAGCCTTTTACCAACTGAGGAGCACAACCTCAGCACAAAGCGTGCTGGATTCACTACATTCACTTGTGCAACTTGTAATGTGCAACCCACCTGCAGATGCAGGTCGTACAGGCCCTGCGTCTCAAGTACTTGGCGCACTGGCTGCACGTGCTGCCTCGCTGCTCCTCGGTGTGCCTGGCAGGTGATCCGGAAACTGGAAGGGAGCACGAAGACACGGGGACACTGGGGGCACGGTTAGCTCTCGCTCGGTGCGCAGTGCGAATGTGCCGCTCGGCCTGGTTCGCTCGATGAAGCCCTTGCTGCAGAGGTCGCACGCAAAGGGCCACACGCCCGTGTGGTCCACCAGGTGGCGCAGGTAGCCCTTGCGGCTGTATGGACACGTACTCGCAGTGCTCGCACCGGAACAGCTTCAGGCTCGGCGCACTCTGCGGTGAACAAGAAACTTGCACAACCTTTATCTGTGGTGTGTTTTCATACGTAACAATTTGAAGCCAAGCTCACCTGATGTGTGACATTACTGACACAATTATACCTTGATATAGCGTCGTTCCAATGTCCCAGCCATTTTGGCAACCATCTCAAATGCAATTAAAAGAAATCGTGCTGATTTACTGTACTGAAAACAGTGAATTGCTAGTATATTTGGAGAACAGCAGAAACACTTTATTGTGAATCGGCAAAATTATGAGGGATTACTTCCCTCTCCTAGGTGACAGCCAGGAGCCCTGGCAGCATCCTCGGCTTGCCTGAACTGCTAGCATTGGTCGTTTGGAGTGTGAGCAGTGCGTTCTCCCCTCTTTATATGTTTTGTGCTGTGTGGCTGCTCGGGAGCAAGCCCTTCCCTGGCAAAACTTGCATTATTCATATTATTCAAGACGTTTCAGCTATTCGAAGGTCAGAAATATATTCGCAATTTTATGCTGTTACGCTCCAGAAGTCTGGCCAAAATGTGGCATGTCTGCAATTTTGTCCGCTAATATTGCGCTGAGTCTGAATATCTGAGTTGGGGGTTTGTGAATATTAGAAATTCTGGAGTACGAATCTTATATTTTTCTTATTTGAAGCATATTCGATTAGAAAAATGTATATTCTGAATTCCTGAATATTAGGCCACAGCCGGATACAGTAGGGTGATTCCACGAGAGATCGAACATGCCTGTCCGGTCGCAATTTTTGTTTTGCCTGTGTTTTTTATATGTTATGTGGGCACATTCAAAGTGCACGGAACTGAAAATTTTATTTCCAAGAAACGCTCCCAGCGCGCCAAAAAAATATTTGAAGGTGGCGGCGCGTGCCTCCTGTTTTTGCTCACTGCAATGTTCTCGGATTTCACGGCCGAATTTAGCGCGAGCTATAAATGATGTGTCGAAAATTTTTTGCTGGCTTTAATACGCATTACTGTGAATTACATCCATGCTTTTTTATGCCGTCCTCAAAAGAAGAAAACGTTAAAAATGGCAAACACGGCCGAAATCAAAAAAGGGTCCTAAGTTTGAGGCGCCTTGGCGCCTTTACTATTTCAAACGGAAACTTGAAAACAGTGTCAACTATAGAAAAGAGCCATTGCAACATTTGTACGGAAGATCATTTTCCTACGGGCAGCGCAAAAAAAAGAAAAAAATAGTTAAAGAAGCGAGTTTTTTCAAAAAGTACATTTTCAAAAATAAATAAAAAAAGTCCGGTCTCAATTTTGACGGCAATTTTTATTGAAGAGCGCTTAGGTCAATGAACACCACGGTTTTAATATCATATGTCCTCATTGCTTTGTTTACGAGATATAACTTGCCAAAATGACCCTTTCTGTGAGTGCTCACTTCAGTGCGACTGATGGTTGTTAAGAGCTTGCATTGTGCGTAAATATCAGTTTTAATTATTTCTGCTGCAGCAAAACCTTGCTCTGGTGGCTTTTCGTCAAGAAAAATGGTGTTCTCAGATTTTATTTGGTTCTACCGTGTGCGAAAGTGGGCTGCTGCCGCCCTCTAAAGGGTGATTCCACCGAGAGATCGAACATGCCTGTTCCGGTCGATATTTTTCTTTTGCTGGGTTTTTTGTATGTTATGTGGGCACATTCAAGTGCACGGAACCGAAAATTATTAATTTTTCAAGAAATGCTCCCAGCGTGCCAAAAAAGTATTTTGAAGGTGGCGGCCCAAGACCTCCTGTTTTTGTTCACTGCACTGTTTTGGGATTCACGGCCGAATTTTAACGCGAACTATAAACGATGTGTCGAAATTCTTTTTTTGTTGGTTTTAATACGCATTACTGTGAATTACATCCATGCTGTTTTCCAAGTATTTCAAGGAGCTTTTGCAACATTTATGCGGAAGATCATTTCCTACAGGCAGCGAAAAATTAGAAGAAAGTAGTTAAAGAAGCCAGTTTTTTTCAAAAAAGTACATTTTCAAAAAATAAAATAATTCATAGGCCTCAATTTTGACGACATTTTTTTGTCGAAGACCGCTTATGTCAGTAAAAACACCGTGTTAATATGTAGGTCCTCATTTGCTTCTTGTTCACGAGATTTACGGGCCAAAATTACCTTGCTGCGTGTGCTCACTTCTGTGCGATTGGATAGTTGTCATCAGCTTGCATTGCACTTAAATCTAGTTTTAATTATTTTCCTGCAGTAAAACCTTGCTCTGGTGTCTTGTCGTCAAGAAAAATGTATTCTCAAACTTTAATTGTGTCTAGCGTGTGTGGGGGTGGGCTGCTGCCGCTCTCTAAAGGCCGAACGCGTACGCAGTTTGCAGCTTACAACCTCACTTACACCCGCCAGTATTCGCTAATCAGAAGCACGCGAGACACCGCGAACACATTGTTTAGGTCACTTTGTCCAAACTCTCCTTGCACACAGAATAAAGCATCTGTATGCAGCGAAGGCCAACTTAATCTGTAACTAAATGCCACAATCAGCAGGCGCGCTGTTATGCAGTTGTTTTCCTCACTGCCTGCTTGCTTCCCTTCCATTACATGCATTGTACGCTCTAACCATCTTCCCATTCGACGCACACTGTGCCTAAACAGCATTTGTAAAAACGTTAGCTCAATGATTTCCGAGCCGTTTATTTCACTTCCCGCTATCACATGTTTTCGGCGTCGCTATAACGTCTTCCTGTATCATCTCGACCTTTAGCTCAGCGTTTCAGCAGCCAGAAAACGTGCGGTGCGGATGATTAAGCCATGAGTGGCCGAAGCTGCCCAATTTATGATGTTTTGTTGCACTTTACTAAAGTGCTTTCCCACGTCGAGGACAGCAGAGCTCATTGGTGGCACCAGACGCACATTACCCTTAGTTTTGACAATGAGTGCGGCCTACAAATTAAATATTACAGCCCAAAGCGCTTAGACACACCCTTAGTCATAAAATGTTAACCGTAAGCAGTTCTGGAAAGGCATTCATGACAGCTGCGCAGATGTGAGATATTTGTGCGGCGCCGTTCAGTATAAACGTTCGGGCTTGCTCTAGGTCTAGCTGTTCACTACACGCGATGCGCGCGAGCCCATTGCTACGTCCGATTGTTCTGTGCCGATTATTTACGCATTCACAAAAGGAAGATTGCTGAGGAAACGTTCTCGTTGCGCAATTTTTTTCTTTGCTCTTTTTGTTGTTCCCTATGTCCAGAAGCTACTGTCACAGGCTGAGGATCTTCGCAACACCTGCGAGGTCTGCTTGCATTGCTTTAGGCTCCTCAAGAAAAACCTGTCTACATCTAACCGCGATGAGGTAGACCAGGCATTCCTTCAGGAAGAGGAAGCGGTTGATATCTTGAACAGGCGCGCCCATCTTTCCTCTGATGATTGTAGGCGAGGTTGTAGGCTGCAAACTGTTTACACGTGAGCCATTTAGAGGGCGGCAGCAGCCCACTTTTGCACACGCTAGACACAAATAAAATCTGAGAACACATTTTCTTGACGAAAAGCCACCAGAGCAAGGTTTTGCTGCAGCAGAAAATTAAAACTGAGATTTACGCACAATGCAAGCTATTAACTACCATCAGTCGCACTGAAGTGAGCACTCACAGCAAGGGTCACTTTGGCCAGTTATATCTCGTAAACAAAGCAAATGAGGACATATGATATTAATACCGTGTGTTCATTGACATAAGCGCTCTTCGATAAAAAATTTCCGTCAAAATTGAGACCGGAGTTTTTTTATTTTATTTTTTGAAAATGTACTTTTTTGAAGAAACTTGCTTCTTTAACTATTTTTTTTTTTTTGCGCTGCCCGTAAGAAAATGATCTTCAGTAAAATGTTGCAAAGGCTCTTTTCTATAGTTGACATGTTTTCAAGTTTCTGTTTGAAATAGTAAAGGCGCCAAGGCGCCTCAAACTTAGGACCATTTTTGATTTCGGCCGTGTTTGCCATTTTTATCATTTCTTCTTTTTGAGGACGGCATAAAAAAGCATGGATGTAATTCACAGTAATGCGTATTAAAACCAGCAAAAGAAATTTTCGACACATCTTATAGTTCGCGGTAAATTCGGCCGTGAAATCCGAGAACATTGCAGTGAGCAAAAACAGGAGGCGCGCGCCACCTTCAAATATTTTTTTGGCGCGCTGGGAGCGTTCTTGGAAATAAAATTTTCAGTTCCGTGCACTTTGAATGTACCCACATAACATATAAAAAACCCAGGCAAAACAAAATTGCGACCGGACAGGCATGTTCGATCTCTCGTGGAATCACCCAGTAGATGCTTGATAATTCAAACTTGAGGGGTCCTCAGGATTTTATTTGAATTATCAGAAGTTCTCATAAGTATGACTCAGGGCAACACACCAACTAACACTGCGATGTTTATTGTTTCTCAGTGCCACAGCAACATCATAGACTGCTCTGCATGTCTGCCAGTAAAAATTTTGAACACCAGCGATAATACTGGTACTGCTATTATACAAGGCCCGCAGGGTGTGTAATTAAGGGACGAAATGTGTTACGTCCCACGACGACAGTTGCCAGCCCTCCTAATCCTTAGGAGGCTTTCTCGCATGGCATACTGCAGAGAAAGTGACTTCAAGAAACGTTTGGCATGCAATAGATCAAGGCCAGACCGTACAGTTTTTTCTCCCTCGGTCAGCACAAGATTATTGGCGCGCAAGGTTCGGCTAGTTTGGCCGTATTGTAGGCAGGCAATCAGCTTTATTTGCGCCTGTTAGTAACAGAAAAACGTGAGTGTTCAGCTAGAAGCAACAAAGGCAGCAGATATTTCCAGACATGAACAAGCAAAAAGTTTGAATTAACCGAATGTGTGCAGTGAGGCAGTTTGAATTAAGCAGCTTTAAAATACATTGAAAACATAGGGGCCAACCAAAAATTTAAGATTTGTTTTGAATTAACCAAAATTTTGAATTATCAGAGTTTGAATTATCAAGAGTCTACTGTATGCGGTTAAAGAGACGAATATTCGAACAAGTAACGACTTGGAAAGCTACAAATTTCTATTTTCAACTCTGCAGTTCGGAACCTTTTGCCACCCTCCGTCCGTTCTGGTCCAAAACTAAAAGACTCAAACCTCAAGGAAAAAAATGCTACTTTACAGATGGCGCATAATGTATTGAGGAAATGCCCATGTGAATCAACCGCGAATGAATTTGTCCGCTAGTGCCCGACCACAGACTGCTGCGGCCGTGTTGCGTTGTTGGGCAGGGCCGGACAATGGACCGCAAAGGGTTAAAGTAAAACATCGCTACTACGCACCTGTTAGGTCAAGTTGTATTTCACGGTGACTGCACATTACTGTTCAGTGCATATTTATGCTGTGTTGCTGGTAAATAACAATGTTTTGCTGTAATCACTCACAAATACGCATGACACATGCATGACTTTTGTGCTCCGTTTCAACCAGGTGACAGGGGTAGTTTCTTTTTCACCAAGCTTTCTTTCGCAGGTCTCGCATACAGCATTCCACATTCAGTAAACAGATACAACAAAATAACTGTGAAAAATGTCACCAAAATGATGTTTAGATGGAAAAAAATGATACTGTGTGAGCATAAAGGAGAGGATCTTTTTCACTTTCAGCCGTATTGTTACAGCAGGTAAGAGTGCTCACCTCGTCACCATGTTGAACAGCTAATATTTTTGCATGATAATTTGTAATGAATGCATTAGCCAAAGTATCTTCAATGTGCTGCAGCCTAATGACATGCAGCTTCATTAAAGGGGCTATAAAAAAGTCACAGTTTCGCCGCAAGGGCGAAGCAATGAATGCGATAGCAAGAAACTAAATGCTATATGAAGCGAGGCTCGCCACTGGATACTCTAAGTTTGAACAGCGCTCCTGTTGCAAAGGTGGCCGAAGCAGCGAAAGAAACTAGCGTGCTTCAAGTGTCGAGCTGTGACACTTGATAGTTCGCGCTCATCTTCTGCTTGTTCGTTTAGCGGCGTCCCTTGAGCTCGAGTGGCTTTCGTACGCTGCGTAACATGAGCGCGGACATCACAGTGAAAGCGTGAAACACTCCTCTTCCCCTCAGCACAAGAAAACCGCGCGAGCAGACAGCGGAAGGGCAAGGTTCTCCCTGCGCAAGTATAAGAAGAAGCGAGCGCGCGAGCTGACGACTTTTAAATGCGCCTGTCGTGCTCCTAATGCCATCTCGCTGGTAATGAAGAAACGCTTATAAGCGCAGCCGTCTCTGAGTCCGTCCAACGCTAAAGGGTGTGTATATAACGCTCGCCGTTACCTACGTGGAGGATCTGCTTTCGTGGCGTAGTGGCTAGCGCCACTCGCTGCGGAGAGGTCCCTGGTTCGATTCCGCGCCTCGGAAGCATTTTTCTGATTATTTTTCTTTGGGGCTTTTATATATACAGTAGAACCCCGCTGTTACGTTCCTCACTGCGTTTTCCCGGCTGTTACTCGTTTTCCGCCGTCCCGGCATAGCTCCCATAGGATACAATGTTGGGACCCCCGCTTTACGTCGTAACTGTCGGACCGTTCCCTATGATACGTCGCGAAGTGCCCGAGCCTACCGAGTGACTACCAAGAGAGCGGCCATGGCGCATTTTCACGCAGCTGGCTCGTTTGACCGTAATATTAGCCGCATGAGAGGCGCAAGCAACAGAATCTTTCAATTGATGCAAACAAAAGCATGGCCTTCGAGATTCAAATTGCAAAGATGACGTCTATGACGTAACTGCTCGCAAAAGCAAGGCCTTCGAGATTGGCATTTACTATTGACAAAAGCATAGCCTCTGAGATTTGCATTGCACAAACATGGCGTGTATGACATAATTGCTTGCGAAAGCAAGGCCTTCGAGATTGGCATTCACTTCTGCCATCGCGTTGGCGTAGACTCATCATCATCATTATTTGTCGGAGAACGGGAGGAGTTCGAGCTGGTTGGAGCTCGCATGGTCGTGCGTGCGGTTCGCGGTCGGACTCGCCGCGCCGGTCGATTGATGCGTGCTTAGTTCTTTCATGCCTACAGCGTTGGTGTTAAAAAAAATCACATAGGTTGATTACATTTCTGGATAAGGCCGTCCTAAGCTCCGCGTTTCTATCCATCGACTAGATCGCGGCTGAGCGCGCCAATTTTCGTGCTGCTCGTAAGAATTGAAATAAAATTCTGTACCACTAAATATTTTGCCGTTTTTCCTATTTTTCGGCTCTTACGTTTCCCGTCTCTTATGTTTATTTCCTACGGTCCCTAAAAAACGTATCAGCGGGGTTCTACTGTATATATACATACTTATACATATACGGTGCATGACGGTGACGGCGACGGCAAAATTCAGCCGAGACTGTCCATATAATTGCTATCGCAATAAAAGCCTGCTGTAGGCTTCCTCTGTATGCAAGGATGCTCAGCACGAAGTGTTGGACACAGCCCATAATTTCTGTACACAAACATATTCTGGACACAGCCAGAATATATGTTAATTCGCTTCCAAAGTGTGTCTAAATGCTCATTCTCGCAATCTAGACCCATCGCTAGCGTGACTGACCGACGTCACTGTGTAGGAAGTGTTTTAACGACATTGGACCACATTACAGTGACGTGCAATGAGTGGTGGACTATGGGCGGACAACTTTTCTTGGCAATGAAGGGAAAGCTGCGGGGGCGGAGCTTCTGCACATGTACTCCTACGCGAAGTAGTTCGGTATGGCGTGCGTTTCACACCGCCATTCAAAGTGATGGCTGTTCGCCATCAGCGTTTCATATCGACGCAAACGCCGCTTAGCGTTCGAGGTGCACGCAAAAGGCGCAACTTTCTCAAGCGTGCAAAAACGCAAAAGTGACAACGTATAAATTAAAACAAATACAATATCTCACTGGTGTGAGCTGCGGCCTCTCTCAAAGAGCTACATGTAGAAAATAAAGGAGTAGTTTTTATATCTCACGTAGAAAATGCGGACGCAACTGTGGGACTACATACATGAGCGGTAGCATACGCGCCATTTGGCTCTGCAGCCTTCGCTTCATTGCCAAGAAAAGTTGTCCGCGAGTATAACAGCTCCGCTGCACCAGGCAAGCCAAGAGAGCATCAGCTGTGAACATATGCAAAGAGCTTTGCATCGTCACATGAAGCCGTGTTTAGAGAATTTTAGTTTGTTCGAACACTTCTTCGATTTAGCATACTGGGGTTACCATAGCCGTAAACGTGAGGATGGATAGGTGGGGCCACCTGGTGGCGCTAAGATGAATCAGGCAAGCACAGAATTGTTGTTGCAGAAATCTAATGTATTCTATTCTCTGCTGGTGCCAATTCTCGGCAGCAACATAACTCCGAACGTGCTGCCTTTTTAAACATTTTTTTACCGCAGTCGCTCAGCGAATGCAAAGAAACTCGCCTATAGTTGTGGTTGCATGAAGCGTGACAAATCGATACCATCGTACGTTAACCCAGTACTCCGCAAAGATCTCTCCAAATTTTGTACACATTAATATTTTCTATTAGAGAATTTTAGAGATTTAGGGAGTTTTGAAGGCATCGCCTGCATGTGCGAGAGCCATAGGTCGACGAACTCACTCATGAGTCTACTCACTAAGACTCACTCAGACTCACGGCTTGATCTGAGTCTGAGTGAGTCAGGCTGAGTAATATTTTTGTGAGTCTGAGTCCGAGTGAGTCCGGTTGAGAAAAATTTCAGTGAGTCTGAGTCCGAGTGAGTCCCAATGAGGAAAATTTTGGTGAGTCTGAGTCCGAGTGAGCCCTAAGGGCAAAATATATTTCATGAGTGAGTCTGAGTGGGCTCCACATTTTTTGCCGACCTATGGTCCAATCTACTCAACTTCAGTCTTATGATGACTCACGTTTGTACTCACGTCTACTCACACATACTTCAAAGCACTAGCGTTCATACGCCATCTCAATATTATTGATCAGAGGTGCGTTATGGAGGGGGGCGAGGGGAGGGGGGTTTGGCCTCCCTCTGGCAATATCTTTCATGGGAAATTCTTTATAAATACCGTGTGAATCATCCATTCGATAAAATGTCCATATGGCAATGTAACCATTGATAACTCGCATTTTGAAGGTATGAGATGTTAAACAGCATTGACACTATGGTTGGAAAAGTAAATTATGCTCTAATGGACTCATGAGTCGACTCACTCAGACTCAGATCGAGCGGTGAGTCTGAGTCAGAGTGAGTCCGAGCGAGCAATATTTTGGTGAGATTGAGTCCGAGTGAGTCCGGTTGAAAAAATTTCAGTGAGTCTGAGTACGAGTGAGTCCGAATGATGAAAATTTTGGTGAGTTTGAGTCTGAGTGAGTCCTAAAGGCAAAATATATTTCATGAGTGAGTCTGAGTGGGCTCCACATTTTTGCCGACCTATGGTGAGAGCAGACGATGCGGCATTACAGCTTTGTAGGCCTATGTGTTCAAGCTTCCAACACAGTGATATCACTGTCCAACTTGGCACCTGGAAACAGAAACCAAAAGTCGTTCATATAAACAAGACAATATTAAATTATTTAGCGAGAATGCACAAATCTGGAGGGGTATCGTGCTTCCTAGAGCAATAAGGAACGTTTGCACCAGAGAACAGTAATTAATACTTACTCTAAGAAAAATATATTACAGCAAAAGCTGTTATAGATCACAACAACAGCTGATTTTGATGGCGTTATTGTCTGCCGTTGCCGGTGTCCGTAACCGCTATCGCGTGAAGTGGCAAAAAAAATATCCAGGATCGGATGGGACTTGAACCAGGGCCCTCCACGTGGCAGTCAAGTATTCTACCACAGAGCCACGCCAGTGCTTGAAACTCCTTCGCAAAATGACTATACAGGCGTCATGTTGGGCAAGGAATCGCATTAACATATGTAATATAGCATGGTAGAAGAGTAAAATAACAACCAGGCGTACACAATGTGAATTGCTTAACAAGTGGGTTGTTTAAAGCTTCCATCCCATTACAAAGAGTTTAGCCATAATTCTTCACCATCATCAGCCACAGCATCAAAAAATTGCACATAATGCCTTACATATGTGTAGCGGGTACCTCGACAAATGACAAATAATGGCATAGTGGTTGCTTCCTCACTTCAAAAAAATTATGATGGATTATGAGGCCTGGCATTTTTTTGCATTAAAAATATTTTCCAACCACTGAAGTTTGTAAATATTATGAGAAAAAAATCACAAATTGGAGAGAAATCATTTGTTCCAGTTTGAGATGCAATTTATGCCATGTGGTGTCCTAATTAAAGATCAGCTTTATACCTCAATTGAAAGCAAATAAATAGTCTTGTATGGCAATTTTTATAATTGCATTTCTTTGTTTTAAGCAAGAAAATAATTTTAAAAATTCCCCATTGATGGCCATCTTCCCATTTGTGCACAATAAGGCAGCTTACGATACTTTTAAAGGTCTTTCTCAAACACTTCAAAGAAATTTTGCTAAAAGTGCTTACAGTAATTAAAACATTGCTACAGCTGTATCTGTCTTTCAACAGCTCAAACTACTGCATTCAGCCATGCTAAATTATCACAAGCTGCTTAAAGTGGGTGGATGTCGCATATCTGTACACATGTGCTTGTGTGATACTCTGTCACGTGGCCCATATCGCAACACCCTCGCCCACGATGTGAATAAAAGCGCTTGGCACGGCTGGCGGGGGGGCACTTTTCCTTCGGCACTTGGTTATCGTTATGTTGCTGGCATGCGAATAAAGCATGTTTGAGTACTGTCGGCGTCTTCATACCGGAAGCCCTGGAACACGACATAGTTCTTGGTGACGAGGTTCTTGGGACCCTGGTGGACTGCCACAAGAAGACAAGTCAGTGAAACGATGTCATCGCACTTGGGGCAAGTAGAACCCTTCAATGAATCTTCAGCAGATCGGGCTAGTTATGAAGAACGCCTCCAAGCATTTTTGCGTGCTAACAAAGTCTCGGAGGACTAGAAGGCTGATACCTTGATAAGCCTAGTAGGACCGAAGACATACGCATTGTTGAAGTCATTAACGTCTCCTGAGACTCCCTCTAAGAAGTCTTTTGAAGAACTATAAGCTTACTGCGAAACCACTTTGTTCCTAAACTGTCCATTATCGGCGAAAGAGCCACATTTCATCGCCGCTCACAACCACCGCAAGAGACTATTACTCAGTATGCCGCAGAGCTGCGTGGACTCGCGCAAACTTGTGAACTCGGTACTTTTCTGGATTTTGAAAAATCTTGGCTTCGTGTCACCCCTTAAGAAAAGGGTAGCCTTGGTTACAGTCAATTGGAGAAAGAAGCATTAGCGCTTGTTTTTGGAGTCAAAAAGTTCCATTACTACGTTTACGCACGGAAGTTTGTGTTGCTCACAGATCACAAGCCACTTGAGGCGATCTTTGGCCCAAAAATGGGCATTCCTGCCATCACAGCTGCCAGACTGCAACACTGGGCAGTCATGCTTTCTGCATATTCTTTTTCGTTGCAGTATCGCCCTTCAGCGCAGAACGTGGACGCTGATTGCTTATCGCGCCTTCCAATCCAGCAACCGGGAACAGACGGGGCAAAAGAAAATTTTCTGGTTTTGCGTTTGGACAGCATGCCCGTCTGCAGTAAACAGATCGCAGAGGAAACTGCACGGGATCCAATGTTCCGTCAAGTAATGCAGTACATTTTGTGAGACTGGCCTGCTAACGTATCTGTGAACCTGAAACCATTTTTCCGCAGGAAACTAGAGCTTTTTTTATATCAACGTTGTGTCATGCTGGGAATGCGTGTGGTGGTACCAGAAAAATTCCGTAAATTTGTCCTAGATGAATTACATGAGGGACATCCGGGAGTGGTGTGCACGAAAGAGCTTGCGAGAAGCTATGTGTGGTGGCCAAATATCGACCATGACATAGAGAGATGTGTCGGCTCTTGTCAAGCATGCGCAGAGACACGCAGTTTGCCAATGTAAGCGCCGCTCCATCCATGGTCCTGGCCAATGCGTCCTTGGCAACGCCTACACATGGACTTTGCAGGTCCAATAAAAGGTATATCATACTTAGTAGTTGTCGATGCCCATTCCAAGTGGTCAGAAGTGTGTCCCATGACCACCACTACTTCAGAAGCAACCATTGCTTACATTCATGAACTTTTCTGCAGATTTGGTATTCCAGAAACACTCGTGTCCGACAACGAAAGCCAGTTCATTTCTGCAGCGTTCCAAGCCTACCTCAAGCACAGGGGCATTCGGCACGTAAGAACCGCACCGTATCACCCAAGTAGCAACAGAGTGGCTGAACTTGCGGAGCGCTGACTTTGAAGTCAGCGCTCTGCAAGACCAGTCCGAGGAGCACCAGAGAGGAGTGAGCAGACTTCCTTCTGGCGTATCGTAATATGCCTCATGCTACGACAGGGGAGGCCCCTTCCACTTTGCTCCTGGGGAGACGCCTGCGGACCAGATTAGACCTGATACGACCAGCAGTCGGGAACAGAGTGCGCCAGCGCCAGTTTAACCAGACAAGGCATCGCCCGTGTCGCGATAACGTATTTGCTGTTGCTGATGCCATTCGTGTGCGCAATTTCCGATCGGGACCAAAGTGGCTGTGTGCAACAGTTCTTGCCCATACAGGACCGGTGTCATATCAGTTAAGTGTAGTGACTCAGCGTGGTGTGCTCCAATGGGTGCGTCACCAAAATCACATCCGCAACGATAACACCGGCATCGCCGCAGAGTTCGAACCACCCTTCAGTGAAAGGCGGCAAGAAGTTCCCGCACAGGTCCTGGCCTGCGACTCATCACATGACGTTGACAGCTCACCCACCGCACAAAGTGAACCGGCGGACACTTCAATTGCTCCTAGCGAACGTCGCTACCCGCAGAGACAGCGTCGCCCACCTGATCGCTTCGTGCCGTAAACTTTTATTGCGATAGCAATTATATGGACAGTCTCGGCTGGTTTTTGTCCGTCCCCATCGCCGCCGCCGTCATGCACCGTATATGTATAAGATGTAGTATATATATAAAAGCCCCAAAGAAAAATAATTCAAAAATGCTTCCGAAGCGCGGTATCGAACCAGGGACCTCTCACTCGGCAGCCCGTGGCGCTAGCCACTACGCCACGAAACGCAGATCGTCCACGTAGCTAACGGCGAGCGTTATATACACACCCTTTACCGCAGGCCAGACTCGGAGACGGCAGGTGCTTATAAGCGTTTCTTCATTACCAGCGAGATGGCGCGAGCAGCGCGCTAGGCGCTGGGCTTTAAAGGTCGCCGCCCCGCTCCTGGGAACGCGGATGCTCTTTGCCCTACAGGGCGTGGTCGCCTTCGTGCGCTTATCTCAAGGAAAGAAAGGGGGCGGGCACGGGTAGAGCGGGGGGTTGTATGTCTTGTGCTTTCCCCGCGATGTCCGCGCTGAAGTCACAGAGCGTACGAAGGTCACTTTGCTCGCTGCAGCGGCGGCGTTTGTGAAAGGAGCGCGCTGTTGAAACAGAAATAAGTAAGAACTGCGACGTTTAGTTCGCGCTCGCCGTGTATACCTGTTCGTTCGTTTCGTGCGTCCTGCTCTATGTTTCAGCAGTGCGCTTCAAGTATCGAGCTGTGACGCATGATAATTCGCCCTCATCCTGTGTGCGTTCTTTTCGTGCGTCTTTTGGGCTGTAGCGATGCGCTGGCAATTTCGAGCTGCTTTCCATTCTTCGTGTTACATTTCAATTTGTTGCTATCGCATTCATTGCTTCGCTGTTACGGCGAAACTGTGACTTTTTTGGACAATGCTTGGGAATCCAAATAAGTGTGGGGGGATGTCACATATCTGTACATGTGTGCTTGTGTGATACTCTGTCATGCGGCCCATATCGCAACACCCTCGCCCACGATGTGAATAAAAGCGCTTGGCGCACAGCTGGGCGGGGGGCACTTTTCCTTCAGCACTCTTGGTTATCGTTATGCTGCTGGCATGCGAATAAAGCATGTTTGAGTACTGTCGGCGTCTTCATACCCGGAAACCCTGGAACACGACAGTGGCATAATATTTAATTCAAGCACGAGACAAACAGGCCAACTTTATGCAGCATCCATCGTGCAGAAAAGCAGACTTGTGATCCGGCTGTTACGAATATATAAAAGCTTTGGGACACAGGTCGGCTTATGTTTGGCCACAAGGAAACTAATGAGTGGTAGCCTACACTAAAGCATGGCGGGACTTCCACGTAATGGTAATAATTAATATTGTCACGGGGTCGTGACGCTGACAAAGGCAGCAGTCGGCATGTCCAAGATGAAACTCTTTATTTGGCCGAACTTGTGGCCAGGAAAAGGAAAGTCAAACTACGTACAGCAATTCACACTGTACACTGATAGCGGCGAACAGAGCGTCGGCCGTCGATCAACTCATTATCGCTGGGATGCGCTGTCTTTTATACATCACGCATCGAACTTTCCAGCCTTATCACTGGTGGTTGCACAAGCTCTGGAATAATCTTGACTGTTTGCATCATGTGCAATGTTAACAAAATGATCTACTACAATCTGGAATGTTCCCAGACATTCTGACGCGGCTTGCGTAAGGCCGTAGTAAGGGGGCGGCAACACAAAACATGGAAAGAAAGGAGCGTGTGTGGCAATATGCCACATCCAAGAATCATGTTGAGTTGCACTCAACAGCTGCATGTTATTAATACAGCTGCACCCCTTTATAAGGGGCACTGATATAACAGACAATTGGGTTTATAAGGGACATCATTCTCCCAAAAGGATTGGCCATCCGAACTCTCCATCCTCTGTAACAGACATTAGTTGTAAGAGACAACTGGTTGCAAAATGCAAGCTATTCCTCAATTTGAGTCAATAATCTCGCTTGTAACAGACACTTTAAATTTAATTGTATGACCATTGGCTACTAGTTGCAGTTGTATCTATTGTGGAAACGACAGACGTGTACACTCACTACTTACCGTATTTACTCGCGTAATGATCGCACTTGCGTAATGATCGCACCCCTAAATTTTGTCGCCTAAATTCGATTTTTCTTTTTCCCGCGTAATGATCGCACCCCGAACTTGCCGCATCAATATGTCGTGTGCCAAGTCTAGCCGATGATCATCGCGTTTATCATCTGTCGAATGTTGCGTTAATAACTCTTCCAAACTCGCCAAGTGAACTGCACGCACCAAACATATTCGTAATTTTTGCCCACCGTTGGCGGAAACGTTCCATTTAGGATTGCAGTAAAAGCAAATGCCGCAGTTTTCACTGAATGCCCGCCATGTGTTTTATGTCTGTGGCAGCTGAACGCGCCCATCTTTGTTTCTGTGATCTGAAAGCAGGCATCGCTACGCTAATGCCGTAAATTTACTGATTTAAATGAAAGCATTCCTTATTTAGACAGAAGAGACTGTTTTGACGCGCGTGACGTACTCACAACCACCGTGACTGACGAAAAGAAGAAAAAAAAAATGCGCTCGCTTCGCTCTGTGGGCCGCCATGTTTGTTTTGCTATCCCGCACTGTTACAGCGGCGGCCGCCTGTTGGTCGACCTGTTGTCATCCCGCAGCAACAAGCTGCCGACGCATTCCCATAATTCCTGAAAAGCCATGTCGCCGCCATCCCAGCCGCCGTCACGGCGTCACCTGACACCATGTTTTTTTGGCTGTGCTTTGTGATCGTCTGTTGAAGCGCCGTTTCACCATGGGGCGGTATGCGAGCTTTACTGCCGCGTTCAAGCTGAAGGCGCTTGATTACGCGCTAGAGCACGGAGACCGCGCTGCCGGCAGACATTTCGACGTCGACGAAATCCGGATCCGATATTGGAAAAAAACAGCGCGAGAAGCTCATGGCTACGAACAGCACGCGCCGGGCTTTCCGCGGACCCAAAACGGGCAAGTTCCCTGACATCGAAAAGGCAGTCCTCGAATACGTGAGGGACATGCGCAAAGACGGTTGTACTGTGTCGTTAGACATGGTACGGACGCAGGCGCGCACAGTTTCCCGGAGGCTGGGAATAGCCACAAAGGACTTCCGCGCCAGCTCCGGCTGGACGACACGCTTCATGCGGCGGAATGGACTGTCGCTGAGGCGGCGGACGTCGTTGTGCCAGCGACTTCCATCCGCGTACGAAGACAAAGTGATCGATTTTCACAGGTTCGTCACGAGGATACGCCAGAAGAACGGTTTCCTGCTGTCACAGATAGGCAACGCCGACCAAACGCCGTTGATGTTTGACATGCCTCGAAGCACTACCGTGAACGAGAAAGGTGCTCGAAGTGTGCTCGTGAAAACGTGTGGTGCGGAGAAGCAGCGGTGCACCGTGATGCTCGCAGTGACGGCAGACGGGCGGAAGCTGCCGCCGTATGTGATTCTGAAGCGGAAAACAATTCCGAAGGGAAACTTTCCCCGTGGCATCCACATCCGCGCTCAAGCAAAAGGGTGGATGACGGCAGACCTCATGGTCGATTGGATCAAGACGGTTTGGGGGCGAAGAGCAGGAGCGCTTCTGCTTCCTTCACTTCTTGTGCTGGACAGCTTTCGGGGCCATCTCGTTGACAGTGTCCGTACCGAGCTGAAGGAGCGGCGCACGGAAATCGCAGTAATCCCTGGGGTCTAACTTCGCTGCTACAGCCTCTGGACGTGTCACTGAACAAACCGTTCAAGGACAACGTCCGGAGGCTGTACGCAGAGTGGATGGCGGCGGGCGACCACGATTTCACGCCAAGTGGCAAAATCAGGAGACCCTCCGTGGAAGTCCTCTGCTCATGGATTCTCGAAGAGTGGAGTACCATTTCCGACGAGGTGGTCGTCAAGAGCTTTAAGAAGACTGGCATTTCCAACGCGCTCGACGGGACAGAAGATGACCGTCTGTGGGACAGTGAAGACACTGCCGATTCCGACAGGGAATCGTGCGGCGACGACACTGACGCCAGTGACGCTTCGGACTCAGAATGAACGTTAGGGGGTCAGAGAGTTCAAAAATAAAAGGGCAGTGTTCCATGCATGTAGCTCCTGTGTAATGCGTGCATTTTATTACAAAGGTAAGCCTTACTCTACTTTTATTTTTGGTTATGTTCATGATAGCTATCGTAAGAATTCAGATTAGCGACTTCTTTGCGTTTTCGGTGCTCAGAATATTGTTTCACGGAAAATTTACCCCGCGTAATGATCGCACCCCGAAGTTGGCGTCAATTTTTTCGAAAAAGAACTGCGATCATTATGCGAGTATATACGGTACTAGTATAACGTAGAGCGGATCAATCAGCTATCAACAAAGTTCTTGCAATGGGAATGCATGGTAGAGAAGCACTTCAACCTTTCCAAGGGCACAAGTGCAACCACACTTGCACCCTTTAAAGTGCAACCGCCCTTGTACCCAATCAAGAAGCTCTTGCACTATGTTCTGTTAACGACATATCTACCTTGCAAATGCAAGCAAAGCAATTGGCATTTCGGGTATGAGGTAAATATTAGGAACCAACTTGTACAAATCTTTATCATTATTATCCCTGTGCCAATTTTTATACTAGTGCTAAGTTATTTGTCCAACTGATAATTTTGATGATCGAATTATCCCGTACTTCAATGCTCCAGCCGCCGCCGCGTGCATCTGCCAGCTCATTCCCGTACAGGTTCGAGTGGCCGCGCACATGGAAAGGATGAACAGGTGACTTTTTGTTGAGCACGCTAATTAATCAATTAATCTTGAAAATGCAGGCGTTTGTAATTCTGGTATTCGTCAATGCCGTCAACATCGACAAGCAATCTGTGTATATGTGGACTGGCACTGAAAAGGATTTATCCTGTAAGTAAAGCAGTACTTCAGCTATTGCTGTGCTTTCTGCACAGTAGGCTCCACTGGCATTAACTAATTTAGATCTTCCAACTTTAATGATCCTTTCTGTACGAGTCATAACCACGAACACTGAACCTGCAGACATATGATCCCTCTGTATATACGTGTAGCACTGCTGTCCCAGACGAAGCAACAGCCTCCGTTGTGGTCAACTGCTGAAAAGTACATTGGTAGCGTTCTGAGGCATGAACACTCCATGGGTCCATTATGCAGTATGAGGATGATTATACACCGGCCGTAACACGTGGGTTGCCGTAGAGTAAATGAGAAGAACTCCGCACACAAACAGTCTAACTCCAATTGTAACGGTGGTGCCTTCGTCAACACCGTTGTACGTGTTGTGCGGTATGCTCGAGTGAGCGCAAACAACGGTACTCTATGTAAGGAGTTAACATTGAGCTTTAATATTGAATCTGGGTATTGAGGCCACCAAACAGGTGTCGCATAGGTGACTGTAGGGAAAATAACTTGCCGATATATCATTTTTGCTGCATTTCCAGTTGCCAAACAGGGCATTTGAAAGTAAGCAATAATTTTGGTTGCCATAAGTTCCAATTTTTCCCTAGTGCTCTTTGAATCCCAATCCCGAATCAAATACTACTCCCAAAATTTTAATTGTATCTTTCCTCTGTAACCTACAATCACCCACGAGGGCCCGGAAGGAGGGACTTTTGACCGTCAGATTCCAGTGAGGTAATGCCAAATAGAAGGACTTAGGGATGCTAATCTGTACTCTGGCCGTAATGGACCACTGCGAGACTCTTTGCAACGACACTTTTGCTAAGTTTTCGAGGGTAGCCTTATTTTGTGCTTATTTTAGTTGCAGTGTGCCTACTTTGAAACAGAGATCGATAAAATGAGAATGTGGTACCTTGCTTATAAGAGACCCCCTCATATAAGGGACAAGAACTGCTCCCTGGTATATGTGTTTTATAAAGGGCTTCAACTGGACCATTGCAAGGAACACAGCACTATAATAGAAGACGGGGACAAGGAGCACCCTTCCTTGCCTATGTTTTTATCACGCTGTGTTCCTTCCAATGTTTCACCAACACGTCCAAGCTTCTACACATGTGCAACTGAAACAGTGGCCCCTGCCATGTCAGCAGGTTGTCATAAATATGACACAATGTACCCCATGTTTACTAAATGACAACTGCAACATCCAACTTAAAGCACTTTTTTTCCAGAAGCTCAAAAAAGAAAGAAAGGTTTCTTGAGCAGGGACAAGCACCGATACCCCACATGGCACAAACCACAAGGGGCAAGGTTTCATCAAGGCCCTCTGATAACACCAACCAGGAACACACAGAGGCAAAACAAAAACTTACCGATCCATCAGGCATCAGGGCAGCACCTTTGTCGGACATTTCTGGCTGGACTGCAAGCAAAGCGAAAACGTGTAAAAAGAGTGCTGACGTGCCACTAGGAACACATTTACATGTATATATTTTCACAATGGACACTATGTGTTCATACGTTCCTAAGTTAGAAGTGTCACCAACTTCTTCAAGTTCATGTACACAGTTAAACCTTGGTATACTACTATGCAAGATGAAATAGTGCATACAATTAACCTGGATATAACGAAATTGACAAATTCCCGAAAAAATTCGCTATGAAAAGGTTCTCGTTATATCCAGTTTCAGCACGAAAATTCGGAAAAGAAACGCACAAATTAAACACAAGGGGAATTGAAGGCAGAGCTCACCCAAAACATATTTAGCAGCAAAAAACTGCATTATTTTGCTCTATTGCTTGTTTGTGAGGGATGGAAATGTTCGTAGGACACAATACAACGCTGCTCCGTCATCGTCTAGTCGTGGCCTCTGAGATTGGCTCCGCGAACCCGCGGCGCGGCGCAAGACGGCAAAGCGCACGAGTCGACTTCCGAAGATCTGTCGTTGTCACCTTGGTCGCGGACAGTTTCCACCAGTGCCTAATTTGACATCTGCTCGGTAGTGACAACACAGTTGTCGGCATTAAAAAAATCGCAAAAGCTGCAAGTCGTCAGGGGCTGCTCCATGCGTGCGGTGCTCCATGCGCACGGCGCACGGCGGCGAAAATGTAGAGCGAACTCCATATGCGGTGCGGCCCCACATATACGGCGCGAACTCGAAGCATAAAGGTCCCAACCCCACGTACGCGTTGCAGAGCGTGACATGTAGACTCGGCGACGCGCTGCACACGTACGTGTGGTCAGGCCTTTACGACACGGAGCAAGCATTTTTTCTTTAGTGGCGTCACTTGGTGTCGCGTTAGATGCGCTACAACTACACAGTGCAGCATGTACTCGGCAAGAACCTGGTTGTAGCAGATGCTTTGTCTCATCAGCCACTCAAAGAACAGGACACGACACACCTCGCAAAGGAGGTCAAAGACTTCGAGCAGGGCCTCATCCGACATGTGTGCACCAAACGTGTGTCTGCAGAGACTTGCGGATGCGCAGGGTCAAGACTCTATCTGCAGAACTTTGAAAAACTATGTTCAAACGGCTCGGCCAAAGATGAAGTCACGAGTGCACCAGGAGTGCTTGCCATAATGGCAGTTCAAGAATGAACTTACGTCACATGACGGAATTCTCACGAGAGAGCAGCTGTACCTGATACAGTAGAACCCCGCTGTTACGTTCCTCACTGCTGCGTTTTCCCGGCTGTTACGTCGCTTTCCGCCGGTCCCGGCATAGCTCCCATAGGATACAATGTATTGGGAACCCCGCTGTTACGTCGTAACTGTCGGACCGTTCCCGTATGATACGTCGCGAAGTGCGCCCGGAGCCGACCGAGTGACTACCAAAGAGAGCGGCCATGGTGCATTTTCACGCAGCTTGGCCTCGTTTGACCGTAATATTAGCCGCATGAGAGGCGCAAGCAACAGAATCTTTCAATGGATGCAAACAAAAGCATGGCCTTCGAGATTCAAATTGCAAAGATGGCGTCGATGACGTAACTGCTCGCGAAAGCAAGGCCTTCGAGATTGGCATTTACTATTAACAAAAGCATAGCCTCTGAGATTGCATTGCACAAACATGGCGTGTAGCGTAATTGCTTGCGAAAGCAAGGCCTTCGAGATTGGCATTCACTTCTGCCATCGCGTTGGCGTAGACTCATCATCATCGTTATTTGTCGGAGAACGGGAGGAGTTCAAGCTGGTTGGAGCTCGCATGGTCGTGCGTGCGGTTCGCGGTCGGACTCGCCGCGCCGGTCGTGATTGCGTGTGCTTAGTTCTTTCATGCCTACAGCTGTTGGTGTTAAAAAAATCACATACGTTGATTACATTTCTATGGATGAGGCCGTCCTAAGCTCCGCGTTTCTATCCATCGACTAGATCGCGGCTGAGCGCGCCAATTTTCGTGCTGCTCGTAAGAATTGAAATAAAATTCTGTACCACTAAATATTTTGCCGTTTTTCCTGTTTTTCGGCTCTTACGTTTCCCGTCTCTACGTTTATTTCCTACGGTCCCTTCAAAAACGTATCAGCGGGGTTCTACTGTACCTGTTTTGCTGATACCTTCAGTGCTGGCCTCTCTTCACAATGGGCACAAAGGAATCGTCAGGTGTACAAGGTGAGCCCAGGAGTCCTGTTGGTGGCCAGGTATATCAAAGGACATTGCCGACACCGTGAAAAAATGTGTCAGCTGCATGAAGCAGAGGCAGCCTTGGAGCGAACCACTTATGCCAACTCCCTTTCCCAACTGGCCTTGGCAGAGAGTGGCCATGGACGTTTTTCATGTCAACGAGAAACGCTACCTACTTGTTACAGACTGCTCTCCTACACTGAGACTGCATTACTTAAACATCAGGGACCATTGTCATTCTAAAGTCAAAGTCTATCTTCTCAAGGCACGGAATTCTTGAAACTGTGGTTATGAACAATGGGCCGCAGTTTCGTTCATAGTTTCTGGCTTTTGCTAGAGACTGGTGCTTTAGACACAGGCTTAGACCTCGAGCCCCAAGCACAATGCAACGGCTGTGCTGAGGCCGCAGTCAAGATCGCAAGGACTAAACTCACCAAGTCGTCCGACCCCTACAGGGCACCGATGGCGTACTCGGCAACCCCTTTGGACAATGGCTGTAGCCCTGCAGAGCTGCTGTTTAGTCGGAGACTGCAAATGCATGTACCTCTCTCAGCACAACTGTTGATACCTTCAGTACCAGATGCAGCTCAACTCAAGACCTCCAAGCACACGGCCAGAGAATGTCAAGAGTCCAATTACAACACGCGACATGCTGTAAGTGATCGACCAGAACTTCAGCCTACTCAGAAGGTGTGAATCACTGACCGCCAAGCTGGTCCAGTGCTGAACAAGGCAGATACACCCATCCTACTGGATCGGCATAGAGCAAGATATAGTTTGTCGTAATGCCACGCTTCTTGTCATTGACCATCGACCAAACAACGTTGAAGATGACCTCGCATCTCTCGACAGTTGGCCCATCCGTCATGTTTTCGGACCTCTATGAGCTACTACTTTCCTATTAATACACAAGTTGTTCCGAACCCCGGCATCAAGCAGCACGTGATAGTAGTGCACAGGTTTGCTGCTGCAATCCATATCTCATGCAGCACGATGTGAGAGCCACTTATCGAGCTAAAATAGCTACCACAATCTGAAGACAGAGAGTGAACAGGAGGGGCTGCGCTACCACTGTAACACTCTAACAGCAGCTCCGCAGTCTCCCTTAAAGGGGCCCTGCAACACCTTTCTGAGTTATATTGGAATAGTCTCATTATTGACGTATGACTCTTCACGAGGCATATGGCGCAAAAATTTTTCGAATCCGTCAAGTCTAAGTAGTGTTACCAAATTGTAGAAATCACGTTCCGCAGCTTTCTCCCTCTGCTCAACGTCGCCAGTGCACGGAAAGCTGCGCGGGGCGTGGAGGGAGGGAGAGCGGAGGTGTGAGGAGGTGCCCAAGAGTTACGTCAGCGCCGGCGGAATCTTTTTCTTTTTCATTTTTTTCTCTCTGGCGTCTGGGCGCAACCACATGGTCTGTGGCGCCACTTCCGGTCGGCTTGCGTGGTCTTCGCATCCTCGTCGAGCGGAGCCCATCGCACCGTGTATCGCGCGTGCTTGAAAACTGCGAGTCGGTTTGGTAATGTTGGGTGTGCACCTCGAACTGCCGTAGTGTTTTCATTGCTCTGCCAACCATGGACGCAAACCTGCGTGCGCGTTTGGAACGAATGACAGCTGAGATGCGTTTCAACCCATACTCCGATACACTGCCTCGTCGCACTGCTCTCGCTTGAATTGTATTCAACACGGCAAAGCTGCGTACACCCTTCTCCCAGTGGCGGTACTTCGATGCTGTTTGCTCTTCGAATGCGGGCGCACAGCGAGTGCGGGCTGACAACAAACTAAAGACTAGAAGAAAGGATCGTGGGGCATCAGGCCGGCGCCGACCCATCCCCGACTGTCTGCAGCTACCTTGAAAATGCGAGTCTGCTTGGTTGCTGTGTCGCGGTTTCTCGGGAACGTGAGACTACGGGGAGGATACGCCGAGGTACGGCTCGATGACATACTGAACAGACAGCGAACGGGCCTCTCGCCATACAGCGAACACAGGTATCCTAAGCTAGCCGGCGCCAGCATTGTTATCGGAGAAATGCTGCACCGCTGCCTCGGTCGGTCGTGAGAACGTGCCGACGATGCAGTTTCCAGCTGACGAGGCAACACTCGAACGGCTGCCACTCTCAACGGCAACCGGCGATGGTCAAAAGCACAGAAATATTCACGATTTCGGCACTGCGCATGGTGAAGAAAACGCTATCACGCAACTACGAGCAGACGAGCTGTCGGTGAGACCGGAAGTGCTAATATTAATGTTTGTTCGGTGTTTTAACAGCATAACACAATATAAACATATATTATCTACTTATTGAACTCAAAATTAACAACGAAGGTAATAATGAGGGTGTTATCATGATTATAACATCAGCCAATGGCGGAACTGCAAACAATCACGTCATATATTGCGGACTAATAATACATCATTTGTCGAGAGAAGAGGGAGCGATTTTGAGCTGACTTTGAGAATTTATTGTAAATTCTAGGCCGTGCGGTTCGCTATAATGTTTGGCTCGCGTGTTTTCGGGAGCCTCGACTACCGATTGGCAGCGCTTTTTGACCCTGCTCAAAATGTGTTGCAGGGCCCCTTTAAGTGCAACACGGCTATAACAATTATCGGTTATGATAATGAAAATTTAGTGGCAGAAATTGAAAATGCACACTCATTTATTTTCTCTTTCTTGTCTCTCCACACAGTTGTGCCAATCACTTACTCCACACTGCTGATGATTGACATAGAAGGCAGTAATTTGCTGACGGCTGCAGGAAGAAGAGAAAAAAACCGCTTGTCGAAACCACACTCTACGCGTACCGTATACTGGGGTAGCGGACGGATGTCGTTTCGCAGAAAAATCACAGCATATCTACGGAGTGAATGATGATGAGTGGGCGAAGCTGCGGAGGTTCATCGGTAAACCGTGAATCTTCCGTGAATTCTGCCCAGTACATCATCACCGACGTGAGATCGGGCGCGTTTATACTAAAGGTTCGATGAGTTATCGACTTGCCGCTCACTTTAATTTTACATGTACGCTGTGAATTTTCATTGTTTAGAAACCATTGCTTAGAAAACATCTGGCGTCTTTCGTTAAGCAGCTGGCGTCTTTTCGTTTTGCTTTAGAAACATCTGGCGTTCTTTCGTTTTGCTTTTACAAAACATCTGGCGTCTTTTGTTGGTTTATTTCATCAATCAACGGCGTTTTGAACAAAATTTTTATTGTTTAATCACGCACGGAGAAATCTCACCAGGCACTACCTTGGAGGTAAAGAATGGCTGCTAATGGGAATGAGAGACAGAAGAAGTCGGCTTTTAGCTAACGCTGCGAATTTTTTATTGTTCAACAACGCACAGGAAAAATCTCCCACCGGCACCACCTTGCAGGTCAAAGCGTGAGACTGGTTACATACTATGCTACGAGGGACGAACGGGTGCCGCTATAAGGAGCTTCGCCCCTAAAACAAAAGAAACACTCACACTTGTGTCCGCAGAGCAGGTGCAGCATGAGCTCCCGCCGGTCATGAAGCGCATGGGGCACATGGTGCATGCATGGTTGGTCTGGCGCAGGTGGACGCGACTCACGTGGCGCTTCTTCTGCGCCAAGAAGTTGAAGCCCTTGGAACAGTGCTCGCACTTGAACGCCTTGTTGGCACCGTGCTTCGCCTGCCTGTAGAGCGGACAAGAGCAGTGGCCGGCGGACATTTGGTTGCACACTGCATCCCTTGATTAGCGTGAAGGGTGCAATAAGGATGGACAAAGAGAAGAAGTGACTTCCAGCTTTGAAAGTCAGAGCTGGAAGTCTTGTCTTCAATCTGGTCTGCTTATTGAATTGCTCACTATTTTGTATCTTACACGAAGAAGAACCGACGAACTAAGTCTTGACTTCCACATTATGTTAAGATGCACCGCCATAGCATGATCGACAAGTACACAACATGGTGACAATGATGGCACATGGTGTTTCACTTAGAAGTTCCCTTTGCCATGCCCACTCGCGCTATTTCAGCAATTGGCTCCACAGCTGGCACCGGCACCTTTAACAGTACACTTGCCCGTAAGTCCAGCGATGGCTAGGTCCCTGCCAACACTACGGCTACTAAAAGGTGCAAAAAACACAGGAGCGTATAACTGCTGCAAACGGCAACATCATAGTATTCCATATTAGGCCATTTCATCTTCGAAGGCCTGCGGATGTTTTGCGTGGGACAAAGAATACAACTCAGAATAACTGGTCTCCGGGCTAGTTGGCTAATATATGTAGCGAGAGGGAGACGTGAAGGCGGCCGACGTGGCCGTGCCGAAGTCTCGCCACTTTATTCGAAGGCCCTAGTACCAGCAGAGCGACAGCGGCTGCCGGCGTCCAGCCTCCAGGAGCGTGAGCCCGTTCTACTGCTCGCGCCTCAAGCTCTGAGCATTAGCTGCGCGAGAGGCGCGGCGCGTAAGTGGTAAAATGGTGATGATGATCGTGAGCGGTGATGAAGATGCCGCTACAGATTACTCCCCCCCGCAGAAATGAAGCCGAAATGAAAAACTATGGGGGCGTATATACAAGGCTGGTGACGCGAGACAGAATGTCCGTGGGCAGTCCAGGTCGTCAATGGTGAAGGACTATCGGGAACCCTTGGGTCTCTGGTGGGCAGCTCTGGGAGAAGCGTAGAGGGCGGGGAACTAGGCGAAAGTACGCTGGTGTCGTGCCCAGGCGGATCCCACGACGACATGAAGGGGCCTTTCGGTAGCGGACCGGTTGGCGCAAGTGAGCGCGGCTGGCAGATGGAGTTGAGGGCGGGTGCGCAAGGGCCGGTGCGGGCGATGTGCGCGAAACAATGCAAAATGGCGCGGTGAAGCCACGACGAGCAACCATCGCGAGTAGCTGCTGCGATGGGTCTTTCCTGTGCGGGCACAGCGCTGACGCGGATGTCGGCACGGCGCGCCTGCACAGTGGCCACATGTCAGGTGGGCGGCGTCCGTGTCAAGGGCTCAGGAGCAAATCTGCGGTGACACCGAGCAGGCGTAGTCGCTGCAGGCTCGGATGATGCACCTGTGCGCGTTGAAGCACCCTCTGCAGGTGGCACAGGAGGGCTCGTGCGCTGATCAGGATGCTGGAAGCCGGTCGACGTGGCAGGCGTCACATGTGCGACTTGCTCTGCCATTGGCAAACCAGCAGGCATGTCGTCCTCAGGCGCTTCCGTCATAGTAGCAGCGTCGCGCAAGTGCGGCCGAAGTTGGTAAGGGGCACGAACTTCTGCTGCCGTAGACGTCGAGGGCGACGCTGGTCGCTGCTGACAAGAGGCGCAGAGCTTAGAAGTCGGTGAAAGGTCGTGTTCGGGTACCGTCGACGGCGAAACCTCCGCGAGCGAGGGGCGAACAGTGGGCGAGAGGTTGTCCATGTCAGCTTCCAGTTCGGGCGGCAAGGTAGCCAGCGTGGAAGCCGAGGTCAGGGACGTGTCGTGAGCCGGCGAGGACAGGGACGACGGGCGGATGGCGGGCATGCCTGATGGACCGTCGGCCGAGGTCGTCGAAGAAACGCACCTCGTGGCAGACTGGTCGATGGCAGCAAGAACGTCGTCGGGTGCGGGAACCTCGGGCGTGGGAACCTGAACATCGTCGGGCTGGTCGTCCGGCGCGGGAACCACTGCGCTGGTGGCCGGACGACGAGGTTGGAAAAGAGACGTAGCCGGGGAAGGTAAGTCGCGGTCGGGAGGGCTGCGGGCCGGGTGGTACCGCTCGCGTTGGCGGAGGGGAAACCCGGAACTCACGGGTCCCCGGTAGCGGGCGGTACGTCTCGCCGTAGCGGGCCAACACCGCAGCGCAGAGGTCATCATATGGCTGCAGGCTGGAGGACAACGCGGCGGACAGATGACGCAGCTCAGCCGGGAGGGCGTCAAGCAGGATGTTGTGCATAGTGGCTGTGCGGTGACGCCGTTCACAGCGAGGCAGGCATCGAGCTGCATAACCACGCTCGGGGGTAGGCCGGTTGAAACGGCGGCGGAACTGGAGGCAGAGTCGCGGAAGCATGGCAGCGGGCCGCTCGGCGAAGGGCGTGTTCTCCGGGTCACCAATTGTAGCGAGAGGGAGACGTGAAGGCGGCCGACGTGGCCGTGCCGAGTCTTGCCACTTTATTCGAAGGCCCTAGTACCAGCAGAGCGGCAGCGGCTGCCGGCGTCCAGCCTCAGGAGCGTGAGCACGTTCTACTGCCGCGCCTCGAGCTCTGAGCATTATGCGCGCGAGGCGCGGCGCGTAAGTGGTAAAATGGTGATGATGATCGTGAGCGGTGATGAAGATGCCGCTACATATACTTAACAAAGCCATTGTAGTGCAACAAAAAACAAATTAGGAACACAGTACCGGACAAACACATAATGCCGCCATAGTGTCTGGTTCCAGTGTCTGGTACTGTGTTCTTTTTGTGTGTTTGTTTTGCGCTACAATGGCTTCATAAAGAATTACATTAGTAACAATGTGTGTAAGAAATGTGTCAGTGATCTCTCAACTGTATTATCTGACAGAGAGATAAACTTCTTGAAAGATTGTGAGTTTGCTCTTGGAATTGTGACTGATGTATGCATATTATTCTGAGGTTAAAGGCCGGTTTTCTTCAAATAAACTTTCATCTGACAGTCATCACTTATCCTGCTACATTTGTTCCTTTACTTCCTTGTTCTATTTCATCCTCACTTCTAAAGATCTACAGTTTCGCCAACACAACACTCAGAGCAGTTTTTCGCTGGAGAGTTTCATGCACCAGGCTACTCAGATGTAAATACAGCTACAGGGCTACTGTCTAACTAACAGTTACTGACAAGCACAGCTGAATGTACTAAGGTTGAAAGCTAATAGCCAATACAGTGCACAGGGACCCAATAAATATGTATATTGTAATGTGAGAAACAGAGACAACGCCTCATCGCTGGCTGGCTGTTTATTCTCTAGCATCGTTGTTGTCCTCTTCGCGTCAGCAGATCTCGAAGGTGCTGTTCTCAGCCGTGGTTTGAGCGAATGAAATTAGCTGCCGCGGACTCTCCCGCTCCGTTGCAGCGGTAGGCCGATAAGGTGGTGGTGGTTTCTTGGCCCGCGTCAGCCAGTTGGCAAGTGTAATGGTTGCAAGTTGTAGCGAGCGCGGGCCAAGAAACCACCGTTAATTTATCGCCTACCGCTGCAACGGAGCTGGCGAGTCGCGGCCGCAGCTAATTTCATTCGTTCAGCCACAACTGAGAGCAGCATGTTCGTTGCGCACGAATGCGCTGGTCGCATGGTTCTTTTTGTGTTTCGCAGGCTTTCTTTGCAGCTTGGAAAGAATGGTATACGTGAGTTTCTTTATGACAAATAATGCAGTGAGGGTTTCTGAAGACACTCTCGAACTTTGCAAGTTGCATTTCTTGCCTAAAGTCAATATTTAGCAACTTAGTTAAATAATACTAATTAACAAATTAATTAATTACAAAACAAAGACTGGCAGTAGTGCTCAAGGTGACAGTCAGCAAATTGCAACTGCCTATAATGCATTTTTTGACCCTCGGCTAAAGATAGCTGAGACACTCAGTGTATAGGCAAAATATATATACAGTAAAAGCTCGTGAATTCGACACCCGTTAATTAGGAAATTCGGATAATTCACACGGCTCTATTGGTCCCGGCCAAAGTGCATGTTAATCTATGGGACCAAACCTTCGCTAATTCGTCATAATTCGGCTCTGCACCGCTTAATTCGGACAAATGCTGGCGGCTGCCGCTACACACAAAAGTGTGGTAAAGCAGTGCTGGCACAACTGGAGTGAAACCGAAACCTGAGTGACATCGCCATCATCATCAACTAGTGGGGGCGATCGCGGCGTCACCGAACATCGGCATCTTTTTTCTTCGCTCCACTGCGCCTCCGACGCCATTTCCCGTGTGTTGTGTCGGCACCAGGCCCGTAGCCAAGCCCCCCCCCCCCGAAATTTTCGTGAAGTACGTGTTTTTACCAAAAATAAATGATGAAAATAGGTGTTTTTCTCAAATAGTCAAGGTTTTCAGCAAGTGGGCCCCCTTGAAAAATATTCCTGGCTACGGCCTGGTCGGCACCGTCTCTTCTTGCGGAGTTCTTTTTTTTTTCGTTGTGACCGTGTTTGCATGTGAAGCCCAAGCATGATGCCATAGCTGATGATGGCATCGACGAGGTGTCAGCCGAGTCCACCGATGGTGACTGCCCGACCTTGGATGCTGTCCTTCCCACAGATATGACCCTTCAGGACTACATCGCGATTCACGATTGTGTCGCCACGACTGGTCTCCTGACCAATCAAGACATTATTAATGATGTCGCGACCTCATCACACCTCAGGGGAAGTCTCGGAGGCGCTTTTGATATTAGAGAATGTTTGCCTGAGCACTTCCGACAGTTTGCGTGCTGTTGGCCATTTGGAAAAGTGAAGAAAAATTGTAATGTCAGCTGGAATCTGTGCGAAAACGCAGACGGCCATTACAAAATACTTCAGCAAATAAAGGTATGCTTGATATTAATGTTGTTTTTCCTGTTGATTCGTTAATTGCATTCGGTTAATTCAGACATTTTTTCCGGTCCCGTGAAATCCGAATTAACGAGCTTTTACTGTATATATATAAAAGAAATGCACCACATCTGGCACTTTTCATAAAAGGTGCCAAATGCCTCTCAATTTAATTCTCAGAGACATTTCAGCAAAACAACTATTTCTAATAAACTTTGCATAAACAGAGTTACTGGCAATCAACCTTTGTCGCAGCTCACAATGTTGCCTTCCTCGTCCCAAGGATGCTCGAAGCTGCAATACTGTAATCAGGCACAATGATGCGTGTCATGCTCTGCCCTTCATTATGCATTGAGATCACCTCAAGATAAGGTGGGACAGCCCTCCCGATTGAAGTGCTCCCTTTAGAGGCACTGGCACAGAGGTGTCACTGGACACCACCACAAGGCATCGCTGTCCTATCTGTGATGACATTTCTCTGTTCTTGCTTCTATTGGAAGCAATACTTTCATTGTGATGCCCAATGGAATCCAGCTGATGTCCAGCACGCCTACAAGTGCATGGAGGCATACACAAAAAGTGAGCTGAATTTTCAGATATTGGAGGAAAGAGTAGACAGTCTTTTGATCGAAACAGTAGGCCCACTGTTATACGTAAAGACTGAAACGCGTTCTTGGGCTAGTTGGTGCATGGTCTGACAAAAGTTTTTGGAGGCACAAAGGAACGAGGACAAGGTATGAGAGGACTGGTGCCAACTAACAACAGTTGTTACTTGGCACCAGTCCTGTCATATCTTGTCCTTGTTCCTTTGTGGCTCCAAAAATTTTGTCAGATTATACGTACAGAAATGTTAGGTTTGTATATTTAGGACAGTACTATCTAGTGGCTTTGCATACTGACTTGCAAACACTTGGAAACTGCTGCAACATAATACCTTATTTTACATTTACTGTTGATAAATACTTCTCAGTGAACATGAATGAAGAATGTAGAACACAAAAAAAACAGAAACAGAATCATAGTGTATTAGAGTGCTCAATCCTACTTCATTCTTTGTTACATCCATGAATTTTCTGTTACTATACAAGACCTTGCCCTTAGTTCCTTACCGAAAAAAGATGTTTTAAACATTGTGCGAACTCAGGATCACATGTTCATTGCACGCACATGCTATCCCAGGCACAATATTACAAAATGGCATATATTAATCTCAAGTCAGACACAGTCTAGTGACTCTAGTCACTAGAGTCACTATACTACAGCATTGCTCTGACCATTGCCTGACTTATATTCCGAAATTACTGTAGGTGCACACAATTTATTGACCTACAGCATTTTTTTTAGAAAAAAAAAGCACTTAGTCTTTAGGACCACAGTAGGTGCCACTCACTTAATCACGTAAGTACAATGTCCAGCAAAACAAATTCTTTGACACAGCAGCTGCTTCCAGACACAACTTTTTGCATATTGGTGTTGAATAGAGCTCATGTCCGTTTGTTCTTTCTGTTTATCTAGTTGTAACATAACATTGTAGCAAGGTCGACAGCTGGGCTAGTTGGTAAGGTTCCATAATATTTAGTTGCGAGTAAGCGTTCGTTGTGTCAACTTCTTGTACTCTTGTACTGTCATTTGCGCTGCTTTAAACATTATGGAACATAACATTGTGCTTTCATGAATGTAGCGAGCTTCATGTACAGTTCCATGATCAATAAAAAAAAAACGTTTGCTCTTGACCAATCATTCACATATAAAGGGACATTAAAGTGAAAATGCTAAATCAGCGACGACCGAAAAAATATTGTTCGAGAAATCTACTATCATTAATCTGGCCATCACAGGTTCCTAAGGATGAAAAGAAAATTAAAGGCTCATTTTTGAATTTCGCGCCTAAACTTTAGCACCTGATTGTCAATGTTGTGTCACGAATTTCAGTCTCTTTTTTTCATTTTTCGGCCACAGTGGCTCTAAATTTCCTGCAACTTGCATGTTAAAGGACCGCTGACAGCGAAATTTTGTTTGTGACTTTTTTACTGTAATTTGTAGCTTTGTGTCTGGTAATGCCGAAATTGAATTGTAAATGCTCCACCGTATCGTATAATTAAAGGAGTCCTGACACAAAAATTTTCACCCCGCGTTTTTTTGCTCCAATGTGTTGCTGGGGGCCTGTTAGTCAAACACGGTACATCGTTTGCTGCAGTGCGTGACGGATAATTAATTACAAGCTCCTCATTACCGACACAGCCTCAGTTTCGGTTTGACAGAGCTCCAAAAACGACAAGCCGCCGGGTGCAACTATCACCACCTAGCGAGTGAAACGCTCAGCCACGTGAGCACACAGAACAGTGACGTATTTCCGTGCGGTCTGTTGTCGTCGGGCTCATCCTTGTCTGATGGCGACGATTTTCTTGCGGTGGGGATGGAAGGAATTTGACGTGGCGAATCGCTTCAGGTTTGACCAGCTGGCAAGGAGCGATTTGTCGGGAAGCGCCTCAAAACAAAAATGGAGGCTACGACGTCATCATAACTTGTGCCGGCTGCAACTTTTATGTAGGGGAAGTAGGGGGGTCACCTCGGGTCACCTCTGAGGGTGTCAATGCACCAGGTGCGGCCTATAATGCTGGATCGCGCTCACTAACTTCAAAAATCATATAAAATACCTTCCAAGCTTTATTCACTGTCGATATTTTGCAGATGGTACACGCACGTACACGGGAATCGATCCAGCAGTCTATTTTGGCCGTGATATTTTGTGTCATTACCCCTTTAATGCTAGCGTCGTTAATTGCGACCAATGTTGCGTCACTTCGAAACACCCGCCTAAAACCATAAGAAACTAGCGCCCCACAGCGGGGGAGCGCCTAAGATCACGTACATTCAAGCTTTGGTGTCGTTGAAAGAGCAGTTTTTAAATCAGGGCCCCACACACAGTAAAGATTGAAACGGTGTGGGTGCTTCGATACATTAAGCATGTTAAGCGTGTGTCCCCTCAGGAGAAAGAACAGAAGCATTCCTGGCCTAAGCAGCTCGAACCCTTGAGAGCAGCCCGACAACAGAGCGAGAGGGGTGAGGAACAAGAGCCCTCGCCGGGTGCCAGTCGTCGTATTGTGTGCGCCCCGCAAATCTTCTGTGACGTCAACAATACTTGCTTTACTTGTGAAATGTCACACGAGGCCTCGATCTAGGTCATACCAGTGGTGATGTCACGAGGTGCTGCCTACTCAGATGAGCACTCACACTTACTTTAAAACCAAATTAAGATATCTTAAAGGCTACGTTCGCCACTAATAATCGGTCAGAAGTGCCCACATATTGGCCTCGAGGAGTTACGGAGTCGCCCTCTATCGGACGCGCCTCGATTGCGTGCTAGGCAGGATACCGCCGGCGCGCTCCCCGTAGGTTTTGCTGTCGGCGCTGTACAAAAACACCTCGCGGAAGCCCTCCAGGGCATTTCTGTGAATACTTGCGAAATGAACTGTGTTCTTTACTGTCAAAATAATCATTTTCGACGAACTGAAAGCACAAGATAGTCTACAGTCGCTGTCTCTTTGCACAAAACCGAGCACCCGCTTCACGCTGTCACCGCGTTGTAGACCCCTGAACCGGCTTCTTGCGTGAAAGGTAGTCACTCGCTGAGTGACTGTGAAATATCTCGTTAGAGTAGACTGCCTGTACAACCAAACAGAAAGAAGCCTCAAGCCAGCGATCGCACAGGTTCGCGACGACTGACGGTGCCTCTGCATGTATGAGCGTCTGCATGTATGTTCGTACTGATGGTTTCGCTCTCGCTACGAGCGCGTTTTGGCACCGTGCTATGAACTTTAGGCCGAAAAATATGAGAATTGTGAGTAAACAAACAACTACTGTGCGCGGACGCTATCAGAGCAGTTCAAAAACAATTTCCTTAGAACGCGGCTTCGGTGCGCATGGCAACTTTGTGATCTGCCGTCCCGACGATTCAGTGTTTTTTTTTTCTTTTTCGGTCTAAATTCGGGTACGTTTCAGGTATGTCATTTGACAAGTTGTCTCGCACGTATGATCGGTCTTCTCAGCGGGCAAATGCCGCTGCTTCGTTTCTTTATTCAGCGCATTCGTTTCGTTTGGTGCTCACACAAAACGTGAGCAAATGCGACGCCTTTTTTTAATGCTCCTTAATTATCGTTCCGTTTGCATTCCAGTGAACTTGCGCTCTCTGTCATCAACAAATTCATAGACCAAGCTTCACCACTTCGAGATTGCAGGTGAAAGGAGAACCAGTCTACGAGACCGAGCATGTAGTAGCATGCGACGCCTAGGAAAAGAAAAAAATACAGTAACGTTTGCCGGACTTATTCTGCAAACGTCGGCTGTGAACTGTGACCCACATGAACTTGAAATAGCGGTGAATAAAATAGAAGGTATTGCAGCAACCAGCAGCCGCAAGACAGGATAGTAATTACTTGGCGTGTACCCCAGCAATTTTGGCAGCAGTGTCGTGTCTAATCCAACAGGGTGGCATCTTTCCCACGTAAATAAATGAAGCTCCAAGAAAATACATGGGTTTGGCCGGTTGGCCGATCGCGGAGGCAATGCAAAAATTATGCTGCTTATGAAGCAATGCATGCCTCATCAAATGGGAAGGTTGCCCGTCGGCGTCCCGCGTCGGCAGCATCAACACGAGTGATGCAAAAAATAATCGTCACGTGATGGTGTCACCATATAACGTCATCATGACGTCACAGATCGCCAAAATATGTAGCGTCATTATGACGTCACATAATGTGATCACATGATGTATTCACACGTCATGGTCGCTTTGCATTGCCTCCGTGATCGGTCACGGAGGCTGTGCAAAACCGCGTTAGGTGCAGAACGCTTTAGGAGGGGGCGCGGGAGAATCAGTACATCGACTGACAAGAGAAGATGGCTTTCGCCTTCTAGTCATCTTTAACGAATGCATAAGGGACCCTGTGCGTTCTTTAATTTAACGTATCTAAACAATGACCTGCGCATCTGCAGCCGATTTGGGGACGCTGAGCACGGGGCCGACGATCAAGAGGTCGCATTGGACGGTTCTGAGATGGCATCACACGTGGTAAATGTAGCGCTTTCCATCCTGTGGCAGATAAGCATCCTTTGCCGGGGAAAGCGCGCGCGAGCCATCGTCTCAGTGCGCGCTGTCTGCTATCACCGAACATCGCAGGCCCGACGCAGTAACAAAAGCCTTCGTCGCGGAAGTGCTTGTTGCACAAGACTAGTAGCGGATGGCTACTTGCCGGTTCTTAGCTTTACAACCCATGCTTCACGCTGTTTCTTGTCCCGCGGTTACCAGTGCAGGCTGACACTGGGCTCCTTTGCGTAAGCGCGGCACCGAGCAGTAGAGCCCCGTGTTCATCGCCTTCGGAGGCAGCCACTCTATTACAATGGTGTCAATTGAGTAGAAAATGAGAGAAAACTTCCGAATTTGAACAGACCGCAGCGCATGTGGGACTTGAAACTCGTTTTCAAAGCACGCGGCAGTGCGCCACAAGCAGCCGACGCGGGCCGCTGAGACCACGTGATCCTGCCAAGCACGTCACGCCGACGGTGGCGCCGGCGTTTCCATGGTGGGCCTCGAGGCCAATACAGGACAATCAAACAACACAAACATCTCGAGGTTTCAATTTTGGTGTCAGGGGTCCTTTAAGTGTCCGGGCCATGTAGAACACGATGCATTCATTTTACCGATAAAAACTCACGTACACCTGTGAGGAGAGAGTGGCAGCTAGGTGTAACAAGAACTCACGAGGGGAGTCATGACACAGTTCTTGGAGGCCATGAATGCAGTTGACGAAGCTGGACAAGATGGTGCAAGTGTGACAACGAAGAGAGCAACACTGTGTGTGTGTGTGTGTGTGCGGGAGCGCCAAGCAGTTTCCAAGTGATGAGGGAACAAAGGAACGTTCAGGACGAACCTGTTGGCCTCTTGTCAATCGTGTCACAATATCTACGACCTCTCAGCAAGTTGGTGCAGGAACAGCAAGGGGGGGGGCATCGATACCGTATTTTCTTTTTGCAATTTTCCTCACTCACCAAGCATCTTCTCAGTGCTGGAATGGTGCTTTTGTAACGGAACGGTTCACTCACAACACAAACAAAATTACTTTTTCTTTCATGTCTCTTTGAACAGGAAGGCTGCTCTTGATGTGTACTGGAATCTTGGTGCAATGCTATTTTTTCAACTAAACGTAGCAGCTTACTGGTGGTACTTGAGCGTGGTGCTGGTCTTGAAGCTCTCTCCGCACTGGTCGCAGCTGAAGCCCCGATCCTGTCCGTGGCAGAGGCGGTGGTTGCGCAGCGCTGCTGGCTGCTCAGGCATTTGCCACACTGGTCGCACTGGGGCCGCTGCCGGCACTGGCGCCGCCATGCCGCTGGTACCGCACCTGTCACAACATTTTACATAAGCTGGTCGAATGGGGCTAACATGCTTAGGGGGCTCCATTGTGCTGGAGCTCTTTGCTGGTTATGCTCGATTAATGCGCACTACTGACACATAGGAAATATTATATGCATATTCTGACTTTACAGTAGAACACTGCAACTCATTCGACAGTTGTGAGAGAGGGGCTAATGTAACTGGTACAATTATTAATAACACTACTATACAAAGTAAGTCTTAACTCCTACTTAAGTTTGCAAGACAGGCGAAAGTGACTTAATTACTGCAACTTAAAAGACACCTGACAGCCTAATTTTGTTTGACTTTTATACTTTAATTAGCAGATTTATCGTATCGTATAATTAAATGACAAATTGTGGCATCACTTCTAAACGGCCACCTGAAATCATAAGAAACTAAGATCACATGCGCTCAAGCTTTGGTGACGTTGAGAGTGCACTTTTTAATCGGGGCTCCGCGTGTGGAATGAAACGACGTGAGTACTTCGGTATGAGTTCGGATGCAATGCTCTGGCACGTTCTCCTGCTGAAATTTCTGTCTACAACGAAATAACACACCTGTGTGCCAAGCATTCACTAGGCTCAGAAAAAGAAAACATTCCTTGCTACAGTACTTGAAACTGGCCTGGCCTAAGCCCACCTTGAGAGCAGCCCATCAACAGGACGAGAAACAATAGCCCCCGTCGGGCACCAGTTGGGGTACTATTGTGTGGGCCCCGCAAACGTTGACAATATCGCTCGACACGGTTAACGTCCCACGGGGTCTGTATCCCCATCATTCATACTTGCGGCGATGTCACGAGGTGCTGCCAACTAAGATGAGCACTCATGCTTAATCTAAAACCAAATTAAAATATCTTAAAGGCAATTGCCACAAACCATCAGTCAGAAGGGCCCCACATGCACGACAATCAAACCACACACACATCTCGAGTTTGCAAATTTGGTGAGTTTAATCCTTGATGACGTCACCCTCAAAAGAAAAAGAAAACATACTACTGTTTCCATTCCATTACAATGTAATTTAATTACTTTAAAATGTAATCATATTGAGTTGAGTGCACTGGTTATCAGTAAAGCGGAAACCTTTCTTTTGGTCTTATTGTGCAAGGGCTGTAGAATAATTCAGCAGCTTCTTTTCTTTGCATAGTGAGAACAAATGCACAAAAGAGATACACACTGCCGAGTTTGTCATTTGGCAGTGGAAGCACTTTCAACAGCAGCCTTTATTTTTTATTTATTTCGAAGCATTTGCTGCAAAGCATAATGAGGAAAAAAAGTTCTATAGGAGCACCAAGATTGCAAGAACTGCAGCAAATTATTTGAAAAGTTGTCTGTCGGGCAATACCAGTTATAGTTGCTCGGTACATCTGACTTGAATTCGGCCTTCTTAGCACATTTTAACTCGACTGCACATGTTCCAAGATGTTGCCAAAGCATGTGTCTGCCAACTATGGCAACAACCAGCAGCACCTTTATGACAGCAATGACACGGCAAAAACTGGCAGTGAAGCTTCATCAGCACAGCTACATATTGTCATCATCGGCAGGCAGCATTTCAACGCAATGCTGCCTTTCCTTCATTGTGAGCTCTTAACTGTTAACATAAGAAACTGCAAGAACTTTGCTAAAGTGTGATGGTGAATGCTGTTCTCATCCAAAAAGCGCGACTGTACCTCACTGGAAAACTCCTTGTCACAGCGGTCGCAAGCATAGAAGCGAATCTCTGGGTGGGAGGACAGGTGCGCCTGGATGTCCCCCAGAGCAGACCAGTGTAGGCACAGTAGTTGCACTTGAATTGTGTCTGCCTTGTACCAGAGCCTGCAGCATGCAATATAATGCAAATTACAATACAATGTGAGGTAAAGAGAGCATGAACATATTTAAGATCTCAATATCCGTCAACTTCTGGCCTGGTCCAATAATATCAACAAATGCGATTGATTCGGAATGCTATTTCATATGTACACCGCACACTTTAGTGAAAGATGTGCCCAATGCGCTTCAACCTAGAGCTGGGAGCAGAGTCGATGCTCGTTACAATGCACGGCAATAATCCAGTGAGAAAGGCCTGTTATTTCAAAAGTTTAAATCCATTCAAAATTAAGGCCGCGGTATGTTGTAAAGTGGCAGAACTTCGCACATACCCGTGTCTGACCCAAACGCAATGCAAAATCAATAGGAACACTGAAGTTAAAGTAGTAAACGTAAACATAAACGGGTTTGTAATTTTATGACGTCACAATAAATTTAACTTCAACTACTGTATAATTTTTCAAGAACTCTGCATTTATTGGGGAAAAAAACAGGTAGGTTATTAGTCGAAAAATGGTGTTCCTAAATTTTTGTCACAGCTTTGTATGGCATGAAATTAGTATGCTGTTCTAATATGATGTCATTGATATTGGAGTAGTAATACGTTCTGGCCATTTTATATAACACATAGCTATCTGTTATAAGAGACCTTATAATAGTCTCCTGTGTCACAACGGCTCTGCCCCAGACATTTATGGCTTATCGAAGGTGCACATATGCAAAGTGCCCTTGAGACCTATACAGTCATGGGCACGTTACCAGTAAAAAGTAACAGTGTTACAGTTACAGTTACCTAAGCCAATAAAGTAACTCTGTTACGGTTACAGAGTTTCCAAAAGTAACCTGTTACAGTTACAGTTACTGTGAAAAAGTAACATCGTTACTTTTCATTTCTGTATCAAATAAGTAATAAATTACAAGCAAATGATAGAATTTGTTTAATAAAAACATACGAAGGCATGCGAGTAGTCAAACTTGCACGTGGCCAAACCCTAGACGAAGGAAACCCAAAAGGGGGGCCAACACATGCAATCGTTGTGTACGCCCTACTTTGTCGCATCCATAAACGTCATAGGATACTGTAACTGGAAAACGTGCACGCACCGGAACGACAGCAGTATCCTAGGATGCGTATTAACGGTACAGTCAAACCTCGTTAATACGTACCCGCTTTAAGCGTACTAACGGTTAAAACGTAGTTGCGACGAGTCCCCGACCGAGTCTCATAGAGCCCAATGCATTCGCTGACCGCTTAAGCCGTAGTACTTCGTCCTACGCCTACCGGTTAGTGCGTACCCTGCGTACCGCGATAACGTTTTGTGCCATAAAATTTTACTGCGCCGCTGAACTTCCCGACGCCACAATGTGCCGCCAAAGGTTTTCCGTCTTTTCGAGAAGTGCGTAGATCGGTCGATCACTGATTCCGACTTCCGCGCGATTGCGGCGATGCCTTTGCGGGTAAGCGGGAAAGAACGAAGGTGAGGCGGCGGCCACCGACGAACGGGCCAGCATGACTTATCGCCGACAACCTTATCACAATAAGTATCTTCAGATATCTGCTCGGGCACGCGTGCGGCGCAGCACCACTTTAAGCCTACTGCACGCTTTTAATAGGCGACAACCTGAACGCGCTGGGCCGCCGATCGCTGCCGCCTCGTTGCGCGGGGCCGTGTTCAAGCGCGCGCCGCTTTGTAGAAAAGAAAGCAGCTCGCTGTTGCGGAGTTGAGCGTTGCTGGTCGCGGGCGACGAGAAACCTCTGCATTGACGCTATCACGTCAAACGCACACGTACGGTACAGCAAGCGTAGCGCTGTTGTAACCATACTGCACGCTTTTATTGGGCGACCACCCAAACGCGCTGCCGTTCGCTGCCAGGACCGCTACAGCGTCGCGGAGTACGCATCGCTTGCAGGAAGTTCGTCATCGCCGCGTTAACCGAACAAGCTACTCGCCGCATCTATGCACGGTCTGGAGCGAAGTGGGTACGAAGAACACTCCCACGACAAGTGCGCGCGTGCGGTACAGCAAGCGGCCCGGCAGTGACGGCGTGAGCCGAGAAGGCGACGCGCTGCACGCAACTAGCCAGGAGACTATCGGCTCCACGCAGCCGTACCGCGTTTCACTGGAACTGAGTCAGTTTTCGTTTATGAGCAGATCGCGGTACAGACGCACGCACATATATCGCGGAAAGCCGACACTGTCCGTTCTGTCGCTATGTGGTCACTGCGTATACCGGACCCTGTAATAGTTCCGAAATGCTGCTTGGCGTCGCCACCGCGCGCTATCGGCACTATCGGACGGTCGTGCGAGAGTACCAGAATCTTTTCTCCATTGGCAAAAAAAAAAAAAGGCTTTGCAATGGTTACTTTAGGCAATATTTGCTGTGGCACTGTATTTATTTCTTTGCTGGCGGCGATGGCGTACGCGAGGAGATGCAAATCTTTACTTGGTGGTTAATGCGTACTACCGTTTAGTGCGTAGTTACGCGGCGTTCCCGGCAGGTACGCATTAACGAGGTTCCACTGTACTCAGAAATGCATGTGAAGAGGAACAGGGAGTGCGTCACGAGTGAAGGCGATCCATTGTGTATTCCCTGTCGAGAGTAACGATATGACGACGCGACGTTCGACTGGACCGGCGACTAACTGCCCGGCCATGTTTATTGATACTATATATATACAACTGTAACCCCTTAGTGGTGCCGTCTGTTAATGTGTTAGGGTAAGTGACGCCACCTAGGATTAATATAACAAAATACAACACTACATCTCCTTTTCCAAGATCTACAAATTCAGTTTTGGGTGGGACCACACGCCTCCCGGACCTGGTAACCTTGTGGGGTATGCTGTCAGGGTCTGCGCCGGTACTCGTATCGTGCTGGCCATGTGATGGTTCCTCCTGGCTGAGTCTGTGCTCCTGGTTAGGGCCCGAGCTCGGAAGGAAGACTGGGGATGACGCACTGAGATATGGGGAATAAGATGCCGTCGGTTTCGTTGTATAACTCCGCTGGGAGTCTCCATGATGTAGGATCGGGGACGCTGGCCCCGGCACTCCGCATCAGTTACCCACACTCGTCTCCTGAAGAGAGATCCCAGAGCTCTCTCGCCTCAAGACGTGTGCCCATCCTTACACGGTGTCGTGAAGGCGGAACTTGACAGGCTTGAAGCGGAGGGCGTGATGAGACGCGTGACAAAGCCTACTCCGTGGTGTGCCGGTATGGTCGTCGTACCGAAGGCATCCGGTTCATACCGCATCTGCGTCGACCTCACCAAGTTGAACCAGGTAGTGTGGCGTGAGCGCCATATCTTGCCCACCGTAGACCAAGTTTTGGGACTACTGGGTGACGCTCAGGTGTTCTCGAAGCTTGATGCTACATCAAGTTTTCATCAAGTAAAACTGGCAGAAGAGTCTGAAGAATTAACAACATTCATAATGCCGTTCGGACGTTATTGCTACCGTCGACTGCCATTCGGGATAACGTCCGCCCGAATACTTTCAGCGCCAAATGAGTTACATTCTCGAGGGTCAAGAGGGCGTCGTAAACATGATCGACGACATTTTGGTTTCTGGCCGCGACCGTGCAGAACATGACAGCCAGCTCCAATCAGTGCTGGCTCGACTGAGAAATGCCGGGCTGACCCTGAACAAGTCGAAATGTCAATTCGGCGTCACAAGCGTCAAGTTCCTTGGCGTAGTTATCTGCGGCAGTGGTATTTCGCCGGACCCAGACAAGCTTGCCGCTGTCAAGAACATGGAAGCTCCTGCTGACGTCAGTGGCGTCCGCAGACTATTGGGCATGGTAAACACGTGGGACGGTTCTTACCCCATCTGTCAGAGGTGACGGCACCCATTCGAGGACTGCTCAACAAAAGAAGTGACTGGGCGTGGGGACTGGCCAGCAGGTCGCCTTCCAAAAGTTGAAAGACATGATGTGGTCCAACATCTGCATGGCTAACTACCACCCACTGTACCCGACCATCGTATCCACAGATTCCAGTTCGTTTGGCTTAGGTGCCGTTTTGCTACAAGACCAACCGAGCGGAGAGCACAGGGCCGGGCCTACGCATCACGCTCCTTCACACCAACAGGGCAAAGGTACAGCCAAACAGAAAAGGAGGGCTTGGCAGCTGCGGGCTGTCAAGCGGTTTGACGAGTATGTCCGGGACTTACACTTCACCATCGAGACCGATCACTTACCGCTCACGTCCTTGCTTGGTTTCATAGATGTCGATGCTTTACCACCAAGGATCCAAAGGATTAGACTGAAACTCATGAGGTACCAGTACACGGTATTGTACGTCCAGGGAAGCTGCTGGCAACGGCTGATACCCTCTCAAGAGTCCCCGTCACATCAGCGTCTCCAGCAGAAGGAAACCAAGTGGAGTTGTACGTCAGTGAGGTCGTCGGCAACATCGCGGAAGGCGCACCAGTTAGCCTTAATGCGGTTCGTCAGCACCAGTGATGGATGGCGAGTGCGTTACCCTCGTGAAGTACTGCAGGCAAGGTTGGCCTCAGAAAAACAAAGTGCCATCAAACCTCTCGAAGTATTGGAAGTACCAAGGGGAGCTGACAGTGTGCAATGGACTGCTCTTTAAAGGAGGACGTCTGTTGATATTGGAGGCTCTGCAGAAGGACGTCTGGATTCACTTCACGAGGGTCATCAGAGTGTGAACCGATGCAAGGCACGTGCGCGTGATGCTGTTGGTGGCCTCATATAGGCAAACATATCATGTCTATGGTGGAATCATGTGAGCGTTGTGCAACTACCAGGGTCCAGCGTGCCGAGCCTCTCCTGCCAACACCTTCAATGGAGTACCATGGCAACAAGTGAGTGCAGATTTGTCCCACTTGGAGGGACAAATCTGCACCCACTTGTTTGATGGGCAGTTAGTCGTCGGCCCAGTCGAACATCGCGTCGTCATATCGTTACTCTCGACATGGTGTCAGAAGTGGAGCAGGGTGGAGCAGTGGACATGGTGTCCACTGCTCCACTCGCTGCTCCACGATCTCAGGAAGTGTTAAGGTATTACTGCAACTAGCGCCGATGTTGATGTTGGAACTCATGACACCGGCGCAGTGACTGACCGTGTGCACGACTTGACACGCGTTTATCTAAACGAGGAGGGGGAATGTGGGGAGAGAAAGGTTGGCTACGGCGCATGGAGGAGGTGTGTGGAGAGGTTTGTGCATGCGCAGTAAGGGTGGTCACGCGGCACACCACCACCGGATGAACTCCGCCATAAGCTGCTTCGCATCTAAAAAATGCCTGAAACAGCACCAGTACGACGTGGTCAAGGGAAATTCAGTTTCCAATGCTCTATCGGAGCACCACGAAAACACAGGCCACTGCATAGACTGGTATTCGGCTTCGATTATCACCAAGGAAAAACTGCTGCCTGCACAATTACTGTTAGAATCGCTGCACATTCAGAAGGCAAAACATGCGATAAATACGACATGCAGAAATCTGCTGGCAATTTACGTACGCGAGCTACGTCATTTTTCTGATATTTAAAAGAGCCATTGCATTTGCCTTTACTGTGACCAAGAAACCCGTATGGGTTTTGAAATGTTTTAGCTCATCATATTTTTATCTTGGCGAGTGCTCATTTCATTTTTTCACTTTCTTCAGTGTCTGTTTCAAAATTGATTGCTCATGGACGTGCATTGTTATAGATAGCCTGTGGCAGGCATTAGTGCATCCAATATCGAGCACTGCACACAACACTGTGCAGAAGCTGGTTAGCAACATGAGACTTACCATCTCGGGCTGCATGCTTGTTGATGGAGCTGTTGTGACCATGTAGTGACCTAGACAGATGAAAAAGAGGGGACACAAGGATACAGTAACGATACCTTCCATTTGGCAAGTTCACAGGATGTTAGTGTAAAACGCTGACCTCCAGCATAAATTCCAACAGCACACATAGCCACTGGAAATGCTTTTAACAGTTGAAAACTTGCTGCTGTTCCTGCCACCTCTTTGAGTAATACCGTTGTCACACAAGCACTTTCGTTTGAAATGGGGGCCAATCTAGGTTAGGCTCAATGTGAATCTGATGCCGCTACATGGGGTATCGTGATCTGATAGTGCACGTAACAGCCAGCGCAGCCCGCATCATTATTTCTACCCAGTTGTGCCATTTCCTTTTACTTTTCCCTCTTTCCTTTTGATGTTAGCTTTACAAGCAAGACGAAATAAAGGACGCACAAGTTTTGCCCTTCACCATGTCAGCCTTGTAAACGCTTCGCACACGCCATCACATGGAACTCTACTCCCAGTCACTTTTGAATCGAGAGATAGAAATCAAGATGATCGCGATCTGTGCATTGTGGTCTGGCTACCAGATCGCAATTTGCTGACAAACGCTAAGCTCAACCCGAATAATCTGGACCTGTGGCAGCAACCAGTGTTGATCGTGATCAAGAATGTGACACCTGCGTAAGATCCATCTGAGTGTGCACTGATTGCACGAATGAAAGCTGCCCATAGTTGCTGCACCAAGCTACGTGCCATCCTCACGCACTTTTGCACAGCCAAGAAGGCACGGCCATAAGGACAGCCTCCCTCGTTCACCGCACTTGTAAAGCTGTGTTGGTCTGCTGCGACAATGGCAGCGAGGAACAAGTCTCAAGAAAGAAGTTTCGCCCAAAAGGCGACACTCTGATAAAGGTAGCAGCGCAATAAATAGCTATACAGTGAAAGCTCGATAATTTGGCCCTCGTTAATTTGGAAAATCGGATAATTCAAACATTCTCTGGTCCCGGCAAGCATATGCATTGTTTATTGGCATCAAACTTTTGTTACTTGGTCATATTTGGCCGCAACCTGGTATTTTCGGACGATTCTCGGAGCACGCCGAGCACAAAGAGCTGCAAACGTCGACGCAAAGGAGCGAAAACAGCATTTGTAGACAATCAAAATGAGGCGTTGCAGCCCGCATTGCCATCGTCATCAGCACAAACCATGCCAAACCGTAGGTAACGACAGGAAAGCGAGAACGCTTCATGCATCTGCTTTACTACCGTGTGTGACACCATGTTGGCAATGGGCCTTCAACAAGGTGTGGTCACATCTGCAATTGCATTGTTGGCGACCAAGGCCTTAGCGGCTGCGGCAAAGTGTGTGTTGTTTTCGTTGTTACTCGGTGCACATGAACTGTGTGGACACTATCACTAGCTGCAGTACCGTCCACAGTAGCTGCGACAAGCAGTAGTTTCGTTTTCGGCGCGTGTGTTCAGAACTGTGTAGCCGCCATACATGGCAATGCATTTTCGAGCCAGGTTTTTTCCGCAGCGGCTGCGGCGCTCAGCAGCTTCGTTTCAACCTGTGTGCGTAGGCCACGCACATGCCTTTAGAACTGTGTGGACGCTGCCTATGGTCGCGTTGTTGCAACCACGATTTCATCCACAGCGAATGCAGCACTCAGTAAATTCGTTTTGACCAGATGCAATGTGCGCGCAATGTTACAAAGCTCAAACATGAGAGAAGTTGCTGAAGATGAAGAGCTTTCAGCTGCGGTCTGCGTGCGGGCATAAATCTTCCTTGCTTCTTCGCGATGGACAAATGATCAGTTGCTGGCGATTTACTGGCGAAAAAAAGTATCGTCACATGAGCGTGGTGGTATGTAATAAAGGACGGGAGCAGAGCACGTTTTGGGCTAAGACAGTGTGTCTTGCACCGCGGTAGCATTGTGAACAATGTCTCAGGATGATGAAAATTGTGGCTTTTACACTGCCCTTATGCAAAGTAAGCACAGGACTTATGTATTCTTCAAGAAAATGAAAGGTATTTGTGTAATAAAAAGACATTTGTGTGTTGTTTTCTTGAGACTTTGAATATTTTGGCATTCAGTTAATTTGGACATTTTTCCCGATTCCATGAAATCCAATTAACAAGCTTTACTGCACAAAGGTTCAGTTTTGTCAGCACAGTTTTACTGCGGTACTTTAAGCACTAAAAAATCAAAGAGCATGGTGTCATGTGCATATGGACAAATATAAGCACATCTCGCCTAATGACTGTGAACCTCCACAGCTGCCGTGATAAAAAGAGCAAAGAAAAACGAGCAAACGTATCTGTTGCCTCTCGCTTCTTTAACATGGTGCGATATTAGGTGTGTGAAGCTAAGCCGGTGAAGACAGCACACATAAAGCAATCGGCCATCTCAGCTCCCTCAACCTCTGGGACAGATTATATAATACAAAACAGGCCACATGTGCCGCCTTTTATTACCTTGTTGGTGCACAGAAACGGCCTGACTGTCCCAAGCCCAGCTGACTAGAGACGTTTCATTTGCAACCCACAAGGGCAAAAATGGCACGCTCTCATGCATTTTTTCTCATTCCACAGGATAGGATCCTGTCACACTTGGGCTTTGTACAGACTTTACCACAGTGACACCAAGAGTGAAGTTTCGCATGAAGTGCCTACAGCAATAAACGCTGACCATACAAGCACACACAGACATGCACACACAGACATGCGATCTGCAGGCGCTAGGCCAACATTCCTGACATGCGCATCCTTCAACGCGATAAATGTTGGAGGCCACACCAACAAACATGCACAACAGAGTGCAACGCTGCCTGGGCACTAATGGAGGTAGCCTTGTTGCACTTCTGGTGTTGGGTGTCACGTGATCTGCCTGGGGGCACAGTGCAGTTAAAGAAGGGAATGTTGAAGCAGAGAGCAGCGTGTGACATGGGGAAAATGGATGCGCTTCTTGCTCCTGCCACTTCTCGTGACGCCATGTCATGGCAGTGAGTGCAAGTGGTCATTGAGTGAACCATGTTCTTTTTTTTCCCTACATGCAATAGATTGCACTATAATTAGTAAGTGAGTTCAGTGTAACCTACAATGCTCTAAAACCACGAGTCTTACATCACGTGAAATGCGACATTTTTTAGGGACATCTGATATTAAATTTTCATGGATAGTATGTTTTTCTTTGTGTTTTTTTCCACAATGTATTAACAGAGGTTCTAGTAGTATACTGTATTTTCTTGCGTATAACCCAACCAATATGTACAGAAATTTCGGAGCTAAAATTGGGGTGTGCGTTATACGTGAATTTGGTGTGGAAGTTGGTTTCACAGAATTAATTCACCGTAATGAAATGAAGGTGTCTATCTTTCTTTCTTGGTTTTATTTTCCGTAGCTGGGGGTACGCGTTATATGCAAGGGTGGGTATACATGATAAAGTATGGTACATGATGAAAGGGGCTGCAAATAACAAGGCACACAAGAAAAGATGGACCAGAACAACTGCTTCTGACTTTTTATTCAGGAAAAAGCATTTTTTAAAATGCAGTTAGACCAGATAAAAACCACTGAGTCGACATAAAAAGATTACAAAAGCTAGCACTCAGCCACATTAGCTGACATGTCTTCTAGAAAGGCTACCTCGCCCTCCTGCAGATTTAAGAGATGGATGACTAATGCAACTTGGCCCCATCCCTCCCGATGGAGGCCTCTATAATCTCCCTCTGTGGTGGAGCCCTTGTGCCTGTGCATTACTGTTGTTCGCCCAACGATGCTTGCAACTACCTTCTTTGCAAAGTATGGTACATTTGTTTTGTAACAGGATTTATTATTGTGAAATCAGAGTATGAAATAGAAGAACTGTTTATTGTGGTTTTCATGCTGACTTACTGCTGGGCATCCTGGACGTGGCGGTCGGGTTCTTTCGGAACATGAAACCCCCGCGGCACATGGTGCCTGCAGCGGTACTCCTTGGTGTGTTGCGCACCACGGGGTGGTCTCGTTTCAGGGCACGCTCAAACGTCTTGCCGCACAGGGGGCACGCGTGCTCCACGCTGTGCAAACAAGAGGGCATATCTTTCCTTTTATTCAGGACTTTATCCTTCAAATATAAGCCAGACTCATCACAGCACTGGAGATTTGGTGCCGGTTCAGGGCTATGAAGAGCAACATACCAGCATGAATTTATGACCACCACTGAACACCAAAGCCAAGGACATTATTTAGTTAGTTATGACACAAATGTGAAGAAATTAAAGTGGACAAAAACACTTGCCGCCGACAGGGACTGAGGCCTGCAACGTCAACAACACGTCTGAAGCTCTACCAATTAAGCTACGGTGGTGGCCGTCCTCCCATACACTTTATCGGGTATTTCTGTGCATTTTATCTACACTTTATCTCTGTATATCTTTGCATTGCAGCCTTATTCCAACCCGTCAATTTGGCTTGATTTATGGGGTTTAATGTCCAAAAATGACTCGGGGCTATGAGAGATGCTGTATTAGAGGGCTCCAGATATTTTGAGCACCTGGGGTCCTTTAACGTGCACTGATGTCGCACTGTACACGTGCCCTCGCATTTTGCCTCCATCGAAATGTGTGGCCAGGATTCAGCCGCTCTGTAACCACAGCGCCTGTGCTCGCGAGTGCGCCTTGTAACAAGTGTGTGGAAATTTGTCAATTTCGTTATATCCAGGTTTACTGTAGTGCTATCGACATTGCATAATACGACAGGCGTTCCATCATTTTAGTACATACAAATAAAGTGCAGCTGAAGGATGGAGGTTGTGATGGGGCTTTTCGAAGGCTGGCAATGACTTTAAACTAGAGCTGTGCGAATAGAAAAATTGAGTGCAAAGCGAATTTGAATATTAAAATGTGAGTGCGAATCGAATATTTTACAAATAGTTGTTGAATATTTTTTTTAATACTTCAAAGCGAAATTACAGAAAAAAGATGCAGAGGATCCCTAAGCATATTGTTATGAGATAGTGACATGAAAGCGTTTCTTTTGGGTAGGTTGGTGAAGCACTGGAGGGGTGGTATTCCCTAGTAGTCCTATCAAGAATGAGGCAATGTAGAGGCCGAATTGTATTTATTTAGATGATTTGGTGCAACCAATGTGGTGTCGACAACACTTTACATGCGACAGGAAAAGACGCTATTTCCTCAACCTCTCCTCCTCCTTCAACTTCTGTGGAGGCCCAACTGATGTGGTAGACAAGGGCGTGCTTCCATCAAGTCCGGAGTTTTTAATCTATCCCACAGATGTCAATGTATGAGAACATCTGAAATTTCGGGCACTGAAACTCTTCGACATCCGATTTTTCAGACTTTCTGCCCAAATTTTAGGTCCGAAACGGCATTAATTAAAGACCTCACCTCTGCCGCATCTATCATCTCATAGGTTCAAACCAGCGCTTTCGTGAGTCAATCTGTTTGCGGCCGTAGCAGAGTTCGAGTGACAGCTTTGCCACAATGCCAGAGTGTGATGGGGTGAAGCATATCAAAAATCTGAAAGGGCCACTGTCATGGTGCAGTGCAGCGATGTCTTTACGGATAAGCACCGGAAATGCACGGAGGGGTGGTAGCGGCAGGCGGCAAACACGCCTGCTCCTTATGATAAGCATCTTCAGCTAACTGATGAGTAGTGTATGTGGCCTAGCACAGTCGTATGCGTATAACCGGAACGCGCCGCACAGATGCGTTGCCTTCACGAATGAAAGCAGCTCGCCAGCCACGCCAGTCAGCGATCAGGAATGGAGTGGCCATGTCATAACTATGCCTATCAGAACGAACGCTATCACAGCAAACGCATGCGTACGGTACAGCAAGCAACCCGGCAGTGACGGCGTCAGCTTGGTTCGCGATGTGTTACACACAACTAGAATGATAGCTTTATGCGGCAGCAAATGCTGTGTATCGGCGGAGATTTCGGCGATGCGTTGTGTGCATCGTTTCACGTCTACACGCATCGGGGAAATGCTGGACGAGTCTTTTCCGCTCTTCCACAACCAGTCTTAGTGTTTCCGCGTCTCCTTTCCAAACCCTCCGTGCAAAAAAAGCCGTAAATCTATTCCGTGCTTTCCTGGTATCGGCGGTGCTCATCACGAGACGTAAATTTGCAATTGGCGGTTGGCACATAGTTAAGTGGGGTTCGCGGCAGGTACCGAATGTATGTATTCACGAAAGCCTGGGCGCGCACCAAAATGCCTGATAAGTGCACTGGGAGGCAATAAAGCTATTTCGGACATGGCTGTGATGACTGAATCGCTTGAGCAGAATAAAAAAGCGTGAATTCGCTTTTTCAGACAGCCTGATTTTTCGGACGATTTCATGGCCCCTAGAAAGTAGGAAAAATCGGACGATGACTACAGTCGACGTCCGATTTCCCGGACGCCCGAAATTCCGGACATGCCTGATTTCCCGGACTCATCTGTGGCACCGTCAAGTTCCCCGTAGAGTCAATGTATTAAAAAGTCCGAAATTCCGGACGCTTATAGCCTTCGCCATCCGATTTCCCGGACCTTTTTACTGTTAACCGCCGACCCAAAGTCACCACCGACACCGCCATTTTGGTTGTTTTTCATTTTCATATCCTTGAACCCACCACACTCGCATCGCAGTGTGGCCAGCGTGGCCAGCAGCACCACCGCACCGGGCCGCGGCTGCCGTAACCTCGAAACCGCACATGTCAATCCGTTGCCAGCCGTAGCTTAGCCAAGCCAAACCTCACTGTGTTTCGTTCACGTGTTGTTTTGTCAGCTCTGCGGTCGTGTCTGCGGTTGATCGTTTGCTGCTGCGCGCTACCTTCAGTGATCACGTTTCCCCCCTTCAGCATCCGCCGAGTTCCTAGCTGTTTCGTGCTGCGCTTTCGTGGAGCGGATTCGCCGTTTACAGCAATGCACCGACTGCTCCTTCGTCTTCGTCCGCGCCTTCGAAGCGCACAAGACCACCTCGTAGGCTCACGATGACGAACTGCCATCCGCGGAGTTGCCTTCGACGATCTGCGCGCTGGCGGCATGTGGCGGCTGCGCGCTGGCGCATCCCAGCCGACATAACCCTTGAGGGCTTCGCCGATGCTGACAAAGACCTCGAGCTATGTGCGGAGTTGACCGATGACGAAATCATTCATCAAGTTACGGAGGATTCCGATGACTCCGACACCGAGAACGAAGAGCAGCTCCTACACAGCCAACGAGCTCGGAGTTGACTGCGAGCACTGCATTGGTGTACAGCGGCAACATGACGTTGACTGAATTGAGGGCAGACATAATCGCGGGCAAGCAGACCGTGCAAAAGAAAATAAGCGACTTGCCGCCCAAGTGCTGACCTATGAGGTAGTGCCGGCCACGTATTTTTTTTTTTATAAACGGCTCTTTTCAGAGCCACCTAAACGATGCATTGGCTGAATTGCTATGGGAATCTTGTATTCCGACTGTGACCCTCTCCGTCAGCGAAAAATACCTACCAAAAAGGTGCGTTTTCACGTGCATTTCGTTTTTCTGGACTGCCCGATTTCCGGACGTTTTCCCGCGGTCCCTTGAGGGTCCGGGAAATCGGACGTCGACTGTACTTATTTTCCGGAAGTTCGAATACTTCACACCCCTACATTAAATCCTAGGTTTATAATGGTGAAGATGACGAAAAAGCGAAGTGAACAGAATGCTACATCATAACTATGTTGCAGAGTAAAATGTGCACAGCTGCTTAGCTGCTCTTACCCTTGTTACTGCTGTCCTCTGTTGCCATTTCAACATCGGTCGTAACTGCAGCTCCTTCAGTGCTGCTGTCGCCACCCTCATCCCCGACTGACTGCAGGGGCACCATGGCCGCATCCGAGAAGACCGTTCTCTCCATCTCCATGGGAGTAGTATGTGCTATGCTGGTGTCAAATGGTGCTGCCGTCACTGTCTGTCAACAGTCATGCCAGATGTGACACAATAAAAACAGTTCTTGCAACACATTGCTCAATGACAACACAGGTAACAATAATTGTTGGAGTTTAACGTCCCAAAACCAGGATACGATTATGAAAACGCCGTAATGGAGGCTCCGGAAATTTCGACCCCTAGGTTCTTTACATGCACCTAATCTAACTACGTAGGTCTGTAGCGTTTTTGCCTCCATCGGAAATGCGACCGCCACAGCCGGGATTCGATCCCACGACCTGCAAGTCAGCCGTCGAGCACCATTACCACTTGAACGCCGTGACGGGTAATGACGACATAGGCAGCGTGACCTGGAACTAGAAACTGCTTGGAATGGCCGAAATTTCATCAATGCATCGACAGCGATAATGAAAGAGGGTAAATCCACTGCTGGCATGGCGACTGGTGCCACACACTATGTTGTCATTAGGAGGCGCATGTGGCTCCATTGCCGTTTTGCAGGAGTGCCTGCTTTCCACTCAAGATACCTAGATAAGATGCATTTTCTGTAGGGATGGGCAAATATTCGGGCGTTTCGAATATTCGAATGAATATTAAAGTATTCGAATTCGCTTCGATACGAATTTAGATTATTTGAAATTTTGAAGTATTCGAAATGAACGAATATATGTATATATTTGACCACACAACTTCCTGTAAAGATAGTTTCACTGCAGCGTCTGGTTGCTGTGCAGTGAAACCACCCATCCAAGAGAAATCTGCACTGCCGCGACGCCACACTTCAAGGTTAAATGTACATATTTTTCTTTTTTTAAGTTTAAAAACGTGTTATATGGGCTTATATGCGCTAAGTATAGTCATTTTTAAATTGTAACGTATTGTACCACTTATAACTTGCCACCCTACTGCTATTCAAATTTTCATACTATTCAAGGTTTCTTCCACTTCATTTCAAACCAAAAAAGTGACATTCACTCATACCTAGTTCCAATTCTTAAAAATATTGTGCAAGGGTCATGATGAAAATGCTCATTTTTCTTAATAATATGTGGTGAGAACTATTCGAACTACCGTATTTACTCGAATGTAACGCGACCACGATTGTAATGCGAGGGGTGACTTTTCAGTGCTGAAAAAAAAAAAAAAGAACACGAATGTAACGCGAGTAAAGCGGGGGGAAAAAAGTACCTTTATTTGCTGCACATGGTAGTGGCAAAGACACCCCAGTTTCTAAATATAAAGTGAGTTTTGTTCATTCGTCGCTTTCATCGCCATCATCGCCAGTGGCCGAGCCCTCTTTGTCACTTTCTTCCTCCCAGATGAGGTCACCCTCCGTGCCATTCATATAGTTCGATATACAGCACTTTTTAAACGCGCGAACTATCATGTCGTGCGGCAGGCCGTACAAAGCGGCGGACACCCACTCGGCAATCTTTGCGGCGCTAGGTCGCTTTATCCTACCCGTAGGTGTCAAAGCCCGATCTTCTCGCATCCATTCTCCATACAGCTGGCGCATTCTATCCTTAAATGGTTTGTTCAGGCAGACGTCTAATGGCTGCAGCACGGACGTCATACCTCCGGGAATAACAGCGAGCTGCGTCTGAGTTTCCCACATCAGCTTCTTCACTTCGGGCGTCAGGTGACCGCGAAATGATTCGAGAACTAGGATGGAGGCGGGGTGGAGGAGCGCACCTGGCCGTCGGCACCACACAGTCTTGACCCAGTCAAGCATAAGCAGAGTGTCCATCCAACCTCTTTCTTAGATTCTGCCACATCTAGCCGTCAAGCCGCGGCTGAGTTCCCGATTTCCTCAACCATCAGTATTGCACTTCTTTTAAAGCGGGCATCGTACTGAACTCGTCGCGCTGCCATTTGCTCGAGCCGAAGTCGCGGAAGCACAAAGGAAATGAACCGCCCGCAAAACACGTCGCGAACGATAGGACTGGATTGGATTGGATTCGATGTTGCCAGCGTGCATATGTTGCCAGCACAAGGTTGAAAGATCACTATAGTCGGGTACAACTTTAGAAAAAAGGAGAGGCCCCGCCCATATGATCGAAGCGCGGCAGCCGATTGCCTCCGCGGCAAAGAAATAGTCCCGCTTCTTCTCCTTGAGCGGAGGCACCGGCCGTCCGGCTCGTGACGTCAGTCTAGAGCGCGCGCCCATTGGTGGAAGCGCGTGTGCATCCGCCTTTGAGGTGCAAATGCCGCTTTTTTCTAAAGTTGTACCCGACTATAGGTCTGTCGTAGCCATTTTAAGGAACCAGTGGGGCGGCACCGCTAAGGCACGATTTGAGGTGCTTCGATTAAAACGCAGACCCCCAAATCACTTCAGAGATTTTGAAAAAAAACTCGCGTTACATTAGAGTAAATACGGTATTCGATACGAAATTATTCGACCAAATCACTATTCGCTTCGGATTTGCTTCGAACCTCAAATTTACTATTCGCCCATCCCTAATTTTCTGTAACATAGTTACAAGCGTGAAAAACTTAATGGAAAAAATTACAGCGTCATTCAACTCCATGAGAGCAGATCATGAGGGCAGATCAAGAGCCAACCTGTGCGTCTTCGTCGTTCAGTCTGGCATCTTTTTGCTTGGCGTTTTCAGTGCGTTTCGCCTCTGTGTCTTTGTCGTTCAGCCTGGCATCGCCTTTGCGCTTGGCATCTCCAGCATGTTTTGCATCTGTGTCTTTGCCGTTAAGTCTGGCATCTCTTTAGTGCTCACATTTCGCCTCAGTGTATTTGCCATTCAGTCTTGCATCTTTTTTGCACTTGGTGTCTCCAGCATGTTTCACCTCTGTGTCTTTGCCGTTCAGCCTGGCATTGCCTTTGTGCTTGGCATCTCCAGCATGTTTTGCATCTGTGTCATTGCCATTAAGTCTGGCATCTCTTTAGTGCTCACATTTCGCCTCAGTGTATTTGTCATTCAGTCTTGCATCCTTCTTGCACTTGGTGTCTCCAGCATGTTTCGCCTCTGTGTCTTTGCCGTTCAGCCTGGCATTGCCTTTGCGCTTGGCATCTCCAGCATGTTTTGCATCTGTGTCTTTGCCGTTAAGTCTGGCGTCTCTTTAGTGCTCACATTTCGCCTCAGTGTATTTTGCCTCAGTGTATTGTCATTCAGTCTTGCATCTTTTTTGCACTTGGTGTCTCCAGCA